>NC_071480.1:300000-429864 GCF_028500815.1 Rissa tridactyla
TACCGTGGTCGACTCGCTGCTGTCAAGCGAAGAAAGCGAGCAGCTGCTCTCGGAATCCCATCCTGGTTCGAGCTCTGGATGCTCTGGATTCTCCTCTGGCAGTGTCTTGCCTACAAGGAGGGGAAACAGAGAAGAGTCAGTAGGATACAACATCTTTGCCAACAAGCTTCCCAAAGGGTGGAAAGAGCTTTAAGCTCGGCATGGCTGAGGAGGAGGCTGTGCTGGGGAGGGCTCCAGCCCTGAGCAGCCCTGGCATTCAAGCACCGCTTTGCCCCCTGCCCGTGGGACCCCTGCTGCCAGTGTGCCGTGGAAACGGGATTCCGGCATCGAGGTGGTCGCGCTTGCTGGCCCTGCCAGTCCCGGAGGGGCTCCTCACTCACCGATCTGCAGCCGCTGGACCGTGGTCACCTCGTAGGGCTCCGCTGGAGACCTGGTCTCCTGGGGAGCCGCCACCTCCTCCCAGGCCACCCTGGGGCTGCTGGGGGGTCTCTCCGCCATCCTGCCAAATGGAGGAAAGCGTGGGGGAGAGGGGAGGGCAGCTTAAGGGGAACACCTCAGTGCCGTGGGGCTACTGGGGGTGGCGGGGAAAGAAGTGGGCTTGCGCTTGGAGTCTCCTCGCCAGCTCCGCACTCCCGCCCTGTCCTGTCGCCGTCCTGCCGGACACTGCAGGACTGCAGCCACGCTGGCTTTCTATGGTGCTGTGGGGTGTCACGCAGTGATGTCACAAAGGGCCCCACTGAGACCCGCTCCCCGGGTCAGGAGGGGCAGGGCGTCCACTTTGGGGGGGGCAGGGAGCCAGCTCACCATTGGCCCATGGGTCCTCTCTTGGTGCCCCCAGACCCCCATCCTGTACTCTCCGTCTCGTCCCAGAGCCGTGTGCTCACACACCCCGGGCGTGGCCCCAGGACCTCCCTGGAAGACCCCTGCTTCTTCCCATCCGTGTAGTGTTCTCCTCACATCTCTACAGTTTCTGGCATCTCACAGTTACGTCCTTTCCCACAGTCTGAAAATCTCTTTCAGTACCAGGAAGCAAAAGATGTTTATGCCTGCTCCTCTCACAGAATCACCGAATGGTAGGGCTTGGAAGGGACCTCTGGAAATCATCTAGTCCAACCCCCCTGCCAAAGCAGGTTCAACTACAGCAGGTTGGACAGGATCATGTCCAGGCAGGTTTGGAATCTCTCCAGAGCAGGAGACTCCACAGCCTCTCTGGGCAGCCTGTGCCAGGGCTCTGCCACCCTCACAGTAAAGAAGTTTTTCCTCATGTTCAGATGGAATTTCCCGTGTTCCAGTTTGTGCCTGTTGCCCCTTGTCCCATCCCAAGGCACCACTGAAAATAGCCTGACCCCATCCTCTTACCACCCGCCCTTTACATATTGATGAGCATTGATGAGATCCCCTCTCAGGCTCCTCTTCTCCAGGCTGAACAGCCCCAGGGCTCTCAGCCTTTCCTCAGCAGAGAGGTGCTCCATCCCCTCAGCGTCTTGGTAGCCCTTTGCTGTCCCCTCTCCAGCAGTTCCCTGTCCTTCTTGAACTGGGGATCCCAGAACTGGACACAGATCTCCAGATGTGGCCTCACCAGGGCAGAGTAGAGGGGGAGGATGACCTCCCCCCACCTGCTGGCAATGCTCTTCGTAATGCTCCCCAGGAGACCATTGGCCTCCTTGGCCTCTGTCATGGTTTTGGCCAAATTGGCCAATGGCCGGCGACAGATGCTCCCCGCCCAGCCTCTTGTGCACGGGGAGGAGGGGGAGAGATAAAGAGAGATTTATGAGTTTAGAAGAAACTAAACTACTTTAATGAAATATTGATAATAAGATAAAAAGGAAAATAATGAAACAGATACAGTTTATACAAAACCCTATTAAGCTCCCAGGATGACGTCACCGTCAGGCACTGGGGAAGTCCCAGACTGGACTCAGCAACGGGTGGGAACCCGTTGGACAGACTTGGAGTCAGGAACACACGGATCGGGATCAAAGGCAGATAACAGACAGCGTCCTCCTCGGACGTCAGCCCTTGAAGAAAGAGACTGACCCTTTGATCCCTCGGCTTTCACACTGAGCATGGGGCAGATGGGATGGAATACCCCTGTTGGTCAATTTTGGGTCACCTGTCCTGTCCGCTCCTCCCCGCAGGTGGGACCCCTCTGCGCTTTTCCGCTTCTGACCCTCTAACGGGGCAAATAACAAAATTAGCTGACCTTGGTTGTTACAGCAATAAGTATAAGAGCCTCTGTGCACACCATTCCATGGCACAAACTGTCTTATCACTCTGAACGAACCGTTTCAGACACAACGTGCCGTTAATTTCAGAGAGTTAGAAGAGGCCTAGCTAAGAAGTAAAAATTACTGAACAGAAAGTTGGTTCTGTTTTACCTCAAACCAGGACATTCCACCCCTTATTCCATACCATTTGCGTCATGCTCAGATCACTAATACTTTGTCTATCAAATCTATCCATATACCATATATATATATATATAAAAAAATAGATACATGCAGGTTACTCAGTTATGATTTTACCTACAAAAGTTCACTAAGTCCATTTAGTTCGTAACTGTAGAGTTTCATCTCTCATAGCAGAATCTCAGGGTAGGAAAGATAAATGAAATTCTCAGGGATGAATGAAATTCAGTGTGGTTCGTGCCCATGGGTATCATGTCCATCTCCAAGGGTTGTGCTGGACATCACTTGATGAAGCTGGTTCAGGTTTCATCACTACTGTGTTATCCTGAAAAACACTTACAGAACACCGTTAGTATCATATAACGGTTAATATCATACAGCTCGGAATTAAGTCTTCTCACCCAGGGTTAAATTTCCTTGGGGTACACATTGAGCTTCCCCATTCTCCAGCATCACCCACCAAGTACATCCAGGTCCTTGAGCAAAAACAGTCCCACGAATGGGTTTGCCTTTGCCTGAGGCAGTAAAAAACCAGTTTTCCCTAACATATCCTTTCATGCACCACAGGGACTTTATCGCCTTCTACAGTATGTAAAAGGTCTGACTGAGCTGCACCAGCTCGATTGATGGATCCCCTGGTGTTAACTAACCAGGTAGCTTGTGCTAAATGCTTGTCCCAGTTTTTAAAGGATCCACCACCCATTGCTTTCAGGGTAGCTTTTAACAATACATTGTATCGCACAACTTTCCCAGAAGCTGATGCATGATAGGGGATATGACCTACCCACTCAATACCATGTTCTTTTGCCCAATCACTTATAAGACTGTTTTTGAAACGAGTCCCATTGTCTGACTCAATTCTTTCTGGAGTACCATGTCGCCACAAGACTTGCTTTTCAAGGCCCAGGATGGTATTTCTGGCAGTAGCATGGGGTATGGCGTAGGTTTCCAACCATCCGGTGCTTCCTTCCACCATTGTAAGCACACAGCGCTTACCCTGACGGGTTTGAGGGAGGGTGATGTAGTCTATTTGCCAGGCCTCCCCAAATTTATATTTCAACTATCGTCCCCCATACCACAAAGGTTTTAACCTTTTAGCTTGCTTGATTTCGGCGCATGTTGCACAGTCATGGATAACCTGTGCAATAGCGTCCATGGTTAAATCTTCCCCTCGGTCATGAGCTCATTTGTATGTTGCATCTCTTCCTTGATGTCATGAAGTGTCATGGGCCCACTGAGCTAAAAACAGTTCACCTTCATGTTCCCAGTCCAAATCTGTCTTGAAAATCTTAGCAGCTTGGTCCACTTGCGGATTGTTTTGATGTTCCTCAGTGGCTCGACTCATGGGTATGTGGGCATCTACATGGCGTACTTTCATGAGTAGTTTCCCTAGACAATCAGCAATATCTTGCCATAATCCAGTAGCCCAGATGGTTTTACCTTTGCGCTGCCAGTTGTTCTGCTTCCACTGCTGTAACCACCCCCACAGAGCACTGGCCACCATCCATGAGTCAGTATAGAGATAGAGTACTGGCCACTTTTCCCATTCAGCAATGTCTAGGGCCAGCTGGATGGCTTCTACCTCTGCAAATTGACTCCAGTCACCTTGTCCTTCAGTCGCTTCTGCGACCTGTCGTGTAGGACTCCATGCAGCAGCTTTCCACCTTCAGCGTTTTCCTACACTACGACAAGATCCATCAGTGAACAGAGCATACTGTTTCTCATTATCTGAGAGTTCATTATATGGTGGGGCTTCCTCAGCACGGGTTACGACCTCCTCAGGTGGCATTGTGAAGCCTTTGCCTTCGGGCCAGTTTGTGATCACTTCTACAATTCCTGGACAACTGGGGTTTCCTATTCGAGCTCACCGCGTGATTAAGGCAGCCCACTTACTCCAGGTAGCATCGGTGGTGTCATGAGTAGAAGGAACTTTGCCTTTGAACATCCAGCCCAGCACTGGCCATGGGCGCGCCAGGAGGAGCTGTGCTCAGGTACCAGTTACCTCTGAAGCAGCTCTAACTCCTTCACATGCTGCCAAGATTTCTTTCTCTGTTGGAGTATAGTTGGCCTTGGAGCCTTTATAGCCTCGACTCCAGAATCCTAGGCGTCGACCTTGAGTCTCCCCTGGTGCTTTCTGCCAGAGGCTCCAGGTAGGTCCATTGTCCCCGGCTGCAGTGGAGAGCATATTTTTAATGTCCTGTCCTGTTCCGACTGGTCTAAGAGCTACTGCGTGCACGGTCTCTTTACTTTGCTCAAAGGCCTGTCGTTGCTCAGGACCCCGCCTAAAATCATTTTTCTTTCCAGGCCCTTCATAGCGAGGTTTCACAATCTGACTATAACCTGGAATGTGCATTCTCCAGAAACCCACAACACCTAAAATGGCTTGTGTTTCCTTTTTGTTAGGAGGCGGGGACATAGCTGTTCTTTTGTTAATCACATCCATTGGGATCTGGCGACGACCATCTTGCCACTTGATTCCCAAGAACTGGATGTGTCCTGCAGGTCCCTTGACCTCACCTCTTTTTATGGCAAAACCTGTTTTCAGAAGGATCTTGGATATTTTCTGACCTTTCTTGAAACCTTCTTCTGCTGTATTGCCCCACACAATCATACCGTCAATGTATTGCAGCTGTCCTGGAGCTCCCCCCTTCTCCAGTGCAGCCAGGATCAGCCCATGGCAAATAGCAGGGCGGTCTTTCCACCCCTGGGGCAGTCCATACTGGATGCCTCTCCAGGTGAAAGCAAACTGTGGCCAGCACTCTGCTGCTAAAGGAAGAGAGAAAAATGCATTAGCAGTGTCAATTGGAGCATACCATTGGGCTGCCTTTGACTCCAGTTCATGTTGCGCTTCTAGCAGGTCTGGCACAGCAGCACTCAGTGGTGGTGTGGCTTCCTTCAGGCCACGGTAGTCTACTGTTAATCTCCCATCTCCGTCAGACTTCCACACGGGCCATATTGGGCTATTAAAGGGTGAGCGAGTCTTTCTGAGCACTCCTTGGGTCTCCAGCCGACGAACCAGGTTCTGGATGGGAATCAGGGAGTCTCGGTCGGTGCAGTACTATCGTCGATGCACCGTGGCAGTAGCAATTGGCACCTGCTATTCTTTAACCTTCAGCAGTCCCATCACAGAAGGGTCAACTGAAAGGCCAGGTAAGGCAGACAGCTGTGTACCGTCCTCAGTCTCTACAGCTGCTATACCAAACGCCCACCAATACCCTTTCAGGTCTTTGAAATACCCTCTCTTGAGGTAGTCTGTGCCAAGGATGCACGGAGCAACCGGGCCAGTCAAAACGGGATGCGGCTCCCATTTATTCCCAGTTAGGCTCACTTCAACCTCCAGTACAGTCAGTTCTTGAGACACGCCTGTCACACCAGAAATAGTGGGATTTTGCCCCTTTATGATTCAAGGGCAATAGGGTACACTGCGCACCAGTGCACACTATAAGCAGAGAGATTCCTATCTGGTTCGGAGAACGCCTTACCATGGACTGGAGCAGCCAACCTCCTGGAAGAATTCTTTCTTCACTCTGCTTGAACTTGCAACTCAAGCACTCGTGCTCGTGGTACCAGGGTAGATTTTCTACCCCATTTACTCATGCAGAGCCCTGTCCCCCAGCTGGCCTCGGGAGGGACACCGGGGCACACAGCCCCAAGGTGCCGGGGCCTGGGGCTCCGGGAAAGCAAAGGAAAGGCAAGGCAGCTGGGCTGGCAGGGTCTTACAGCAACCTGGCGATCACCAGCTCCTCCTGGAGGAGGAGAAGGCTCCTCTCGCTCCTCTTGCGGCCCCGGGTCAGCCGCACGTCTGCGCTCAGCACCGCCTCGGCCTCGGTGAGAGCCTCCCTGCGCAGCAGAGAGCGGCAGGCGTGAGCGAGGCCGCTGGTGCGGGGCCCGGCCGTGCCCGCCTGTCCCCGAGCCGCGGGGGGAGCCCACCTGGAGCCACAGCAGCAGCTGGTCTGGCCCATCCCGCCCGGGACAGGAGGACCCTGGCTATGCTCCGCCAACCCCTGCCTCCTCCCAGCGCTGCTGCGTGCCAGCACAGCTCCGTCCTGCTGGCGCTGGTGGCTGCTGGCTCCAACGGACCAACGGTCCCAGCCCAAAGGAAAGTGGGAGGGGCCCTGGGGGGGTCTGGCCTGGGGGTTCTCTCCACTCTGCCCATCTCTGCCTTGCACTGGGGAGCCCCGAGCAGGACACAGCGGCGGGCAAGGAACACCTCCCTCCACCTGCTGCCAATGCCCCTCGCCTTGGCCTTCAGCGCTGCTTCCTGGCCTCCAAGCAGACTTGGTGCCGCGGCTCACCACCCTCTGGGCCAGGCCAAGCAGACGCTTTTCCAGCCACGGCACAGCCCCTCCGCTGCTGTCATGCTCTGGCTGCACGGGCTTAGTCCTCCCCACGTGCAGGACCCTGCGCTCGCCCTTCTTCAACTCCCTTTGGTTCCTCTGCCACCAGCTCTCTACGAATGGGAACCTTCAGTCAAAAGCCTTCATTCTACCTTCATTCAGAACCCTCATCCTACCGGAGCTTCATTCAGGAACCCAGGGATCAGGATCAACAGCAGAGAAAGTGGCAGGCTCCTCCTCAGCCACGGGCCATTGCCGCAGCCCCAAGCCATTGATGCCCCGGCTTTTCCCCTGAGCGTGGGAGCTGGGAGGGAACACCCCATTGGCCAGTTTGGGTCACCTGACCTGCCCAGGCCTTCCCACGGCTGCCGGCGCTGCCCAGGGGAAACACGCCAGTCACCGCCCTTGCTGGCCACAGCAGGCAGCGTGGGCAAGAGGCTCTCCCTGAGCAGAGAGCTGGCTCTGCTGCGCCCCAGCCCAGGGCCGGTGGTTGCTTGCATGCAGTCCTGAGGCACAGCTCCCTGTTGGAGTGGCCTCCCCAGCCCATCTGCCAGCTCCCCAGGTGAGGAGAAATAACTGGACTGCAGACGATCCAATGTGAATCAACAGAAGCCGTTTATTAATCACAGATCATCATCTTTTATACCCTGTGTTGTAGCCGTACACGCGACTCGCTTATTTCTGATTAGCTAGTTACACTGTCCACGCGCTGTCCATGCAGTTCGTTCACACATCAGATTGTTTATAAGAATTCTCATAGTAAATTGCTTAGTCATTAGCACAACATGTTTTCTACCTTCTCAGTTCCCGTTTTTCCCATGTACTAATTCCATCTTCTACCGCCTGTTTTGCTCTTAATCTAATCTCTCATAGTAGGGAGTCTGGCTCACATGACCATTTTCTCTCAGACACATTCCTACAATACCCCCTTTTTCTTCTTGAGCCAGCCAGACCTTATGCATGGCATTTTCTATCATGTCAGTCACTTTGCGGAGAACACACGAGGCTACCATAATCAATAATAATATAACCAACAATAGCATGAGCCCTTGCTTTAGTAAATCTGATAACCATCCCGTTATACCCCATGACCTTAACCAATCATCGAAACCATTTTTGACCACTTTTAATTTGGACATGTTATCCTTCAGATCCTGTAACTGCTTATGAATGGATGATGAGTGGTCGGAAAGGTTCATACAACACATACCTTCAAAATCTTCACATCTATGACCCTGAGCTAACAGCAAAAAATCAATAGCCGCTCGATTTTGCAACGTAGCATGCCAAATGCTATCAACATCAGTAAGCAAGCTAGATAGGATTTCAGTTGTAAGGTTTATCTGTTTACTTGCCCAACACCCTACCTTATTCAACATATTTAATGCCGTTGCTGTTCCTAGTGAAGGAAGATTACTTAGCCCTATTCTTTGTCCGAGATTCGAAAATGTTATATGGTCGTCACAGGATGGAGTGAAGGTATGAACTGTTCTCTTGGCTCTGTATTTACTGTGTGCTCTGCTCACTGTGTCTTTGGCCGTACGCAGGCCTCTGCTCATAGATCTGCCACATCTCCCCCTTTTTTGTTTAACACCAGACCATTTATTAACAAGGTCGCCATGACTTGTGCTTCTACTCGTTGTGACGCTCTTAGCAGGTTATATACTAAACACATCCAGCACTGGATTGAGTGGAGAAGTACAGGCTAGAGTCGCTGCACGCATGGCCAGTGCATGCAGCAAGTCCCACCAGACTCTCCTGCACTGGATTGAGTAGAAAAGTACAGGCCAGAGTCGCTGCATGCGTGGCTAGCGTATGCAGCGAGTCTCACCAAACTCATGACCCAGCTTTGCTAACAGCAGCTGTCTGATACGTGACTACATTGTTGTAATCCCTTCTTGTTATCTTCTTCTGTGAAGGTCGGGTTCTCATGGATACACACATAGTTTTTAGAGCAACATATTCTACAACTCATACAAGGGTACGATGCAAAGCGGCATTTACAACTGATCGTATAATGCTTATTAAACATGGCAAACAGCATACTAAACATAACAGACAAATTCCTTCCACACAGGCGATGAGTATAATTTGCTTCAACCCACCCCACCCCCAAGTCCATCCAGCAAAGAGATTTCACCCAGTGGTCTCCACAAGTTGCTGGTTCGGTCGGTGCAGTTCCTGCAGCTGGGCATGGATGGATTTGGAGCGGTCACTTAGATTCATACAATGCAGTCCTTTAAAATTTTGACAACCATGTCTGTGATCTGAAAGCAAAAAATCAGTAGCAGCCCTGTTTTGCAACATCGCATATCGAATACTATCTACATCTAGCAATACCTCAGAAATAGCTGTACTAGTAGCATTGTTAAACTTATCCTTGGCAGCAAGAGAGTCCTTGTTATCACGAATCCTTGGCAGCAAAAGAGTCTTTGTTAGCAAGAGCGCATGCGGGCTCCCTGTTCTTGCTGGTACTGTGCTTTGATCTTCTTCCACAACACGCCAAGATTCTCAAGCAGCTCGATAAGGTGTCTGTGAGTCCATTACAGGCTTATGTCATCCAAATGTTTTTCTTGCCAGCACCCGAGACTGAATAACACTTGGTGTGATATCTGTGTTTTCCAGCACCCAGGTGCGAGTCCCTTGAGTGTATTTACAATCCTCCTCGCCGATCTTCCGTTGCTTTCCCATATTCCACCCCCTTGCTCAAGAGACCGCTTCTGCTGGGGTTCATTTTAGTCTTGCAGGGTATAACACAGAGCAATCTACTAAGGCATGCAATAACATAGACACATATAGGAAAAAACCAAAACCATATCTCTATGGTACTGCTTTGAATCAGGTGTCCTATTTCTCTTTTTCTGACACTTTCTCATAGTGCGTATGGCATACTTTTGTGCTAACGTGGCACATTTCCCATCTAATTGTTCCTGTTTGGTTTCTTTCTTTTTTCTTTTCTTTTTTTTTCTTTTTTTCTTTTTTTTTTCTTTTTTCTTTTTTTTTCTTTTTTTTCTCTTTTTTCTTTTTTTTTTTTCATCACTTACGACTGACATAAAAGTCTGCCTTTGCAACAAAAGCTCAGTTTCTCATTTTTCCTTAAGTTTCTCATTTTCCTACAGAGCATCCTATAGATTTTGGCTCAACTCCTTTTCCCAATCAACCATGATCTTATAGACAAACAACAAACAACCAGCGATACGCCCTGCATGGGCGAGCCGTTCCCGAGACCGTAAACGTGTCGGCTGGTGAAAACTCCCACAATATTTCAGGACTTCCATCAGTTCTACGGCCCATCCTGGTGTATCTGCCTGGGGCGCGCTCGCCTTACGTCTAAACATTGTGTATATACAAACTTCTTCACCTGACGGAGTGTCAGCCCTAGTCTCGTACGAGAACAGTACCACACCGGGCAGAACACCTGCTCAAGGGGAGTCACCTAACGACACTGCACACAACAAAAAGCAAACAGTAGCACAGATGCTGATCAGCAGGTATAATCTGGCTCCCACACACACTTACAGAGCAGACATACAAAACCAGCACTTCTATCTCAGGGAGACGACTGGGGAGGGGAGGGGGTGAGGCGGGCAATGGCAGGAGCAAACAGCTCCGGCTCTGTCCTTCTCTGCTGACATTCTGCCTCCTCCATCGGCCTCAGGTGGAGCAGAGGGGATCAGCAGGGGACCATCCCAGACCTTCGGACCTGGCCTGTTCGATCCCTCTCCTGTGGGTTGTAATGCTGCAAAAGCCCCAGCTGCCGTGGCTCGCTCCGCCTTCATATTTTGTAAGGTTGATAACACCAACCACCATGTCATCGCTAACGGTGATGCCTCTTTGTCTCCTTTACTTATCACTTCCCACAGTTTTTTCCCAACAGCCTCCCATATTTCTGGTTTAAAAGCTGTCTGGGGCTCTGGTGCGAATCCGTTCTCTCTGCACCATAATAACAACCTTCGGAGCATACGCTCATCGTATTTCACCCCTCTCTTAGAGAGGATATGCAGGAGAAGTCTTACTATAGCCCCTTCTTCTTTGGTTACTTGTTGCCCCATCTCCTGCCCCGGCTGCGCACCTCTCTCTGGGTGTCCGTGGCCACGTCGTCTGTTTCCTCTATTCCGGATTGCCGCCCAATCCGCCCGGTCTCAGTCCAGCTGAGCCGTCCTCCAGCCGGTGGATCTCCTTCTGGGTCTTCCGCCCCTCACATTCTGTTGCTCAAGCCAAGCGCCGATCGGTATCACGTCCGGGTCACCATCTGAGGAGAAATAACTGGACTGCAGACGATCCAATGTGAATCAACAGAAGCCGTTTATTAATCACAGATCATCATCTTTTATACCCTGTGTTGTAGTCGTACACGCGACTCGCTTATTTCTGATTAGCTAGTTACACTGTCCACGCGCTGTGCATGCAGTTCGTTCACACATCAGATTGTTTATAAGAATTCTCATAGTAAATTGCTTAGTCATTAGCACAACATGTTTTCTACCTTCTCAGTTCCCGTTTTTCCCATGTACTAATTCCATCTTCTACCGCCTGTTTTGCCCTTAATCTAATCTCTCATAGTAGGGAGGCTGGCTCACATGGCCATTTTCTCTCAGATGCATTCCTAGACCCGGGCACTTGAGGGTGCAGCCCAGCAGGGCCCGGCAGGAACTTGGGCATCTGCCATTTGCTGAAGTGTTGCCTGAGCTCCTCCTCTGCCAGCTGAGCCCAGCACATCCTCTCGCCCCACGGGAAGCTCTTCTCTGCTCGGGCCTTTTGCCCAGGTCTGCGGGGCCTGGCACGTCTGGAGGCTGGTCTGGCTGGGACCCTCCTGCCCCAGGGGGACTGGCAGAACCGAGAGCAGCCTCAAGCGCTGCCATAGCCGAGTGAAGGCCGGGAGGGTTCTAAAAGGGTGCCAAACAAGTCGTGAACCTTGAGCGCCTCTCGAGCTTAATGATGAGAATTCTTCCCAGCAGCTCGTGCGGGGCTCTGTTTTGCAGCTGTGCTGAAAAGAGCCCGGAGAGCCCCGGGGTGTGCTAGTTCTTGCAGTGCTTGCGCGGCACCGAGGGCTTTTCTGCTCCTCAGACTGCAAGCCAGCGAGCGTGCTGGGGGTGCCCAAGAGGCTGGGAGGGGACAGAGCGGGGACATCTGACCCCTACCGCCCAAAGGGATATCCCACACCCTACCACTGGGCGGGGTGGGGGGCGGGCAAAGGTTGGCGGGCGCTACCCTTGCTCGGGGCCTGGCTGGGCATCGCTGGCTTGCTGGTCAGCAAGTGCTTTCTTTTGCATCCCTTGTTTTCCTTGGGCTTTCTTTTCCACTCTCCTGGTTTCTAACCCACCAGTTTTCTCCCTTTCCCCCTTCCGACGCTCCCCCTGCACCCCACTGCGCAGGAGCGAGGGAGCGGCTGTGTGGTGCTGAGCTGCCGGCCAGGCTTCAGCCACACCAGCCTGTGAGCAAAATCGTTCCCTCCCAGGGGGAGAGGGCTCCCCCTTCCTCCTCCATCACGCTGCGGGCATCCCCTCTATCCCACTGGCATGCCCGAGAGCCTCAGCACTCCGGCTGCTCTTGGAGCCGCTTCCAAAGCTTTTTGGGTGAGCTGAGGCATTTACGGCGCCCAGCGTGGAAGGGAATGCCCGGCATTGCCATGAGCTGGCGGGGGCTGAGGAAACTGCCCCACAAGCAGTGTGCCAGGAGGACGGCTGGCCGCAGGGGACAGCAAGCCGCAGGGGACGGTGGCTGCGTAAGGACCTTTAGCCCTTGCTGGCCACCGAGCCCTGCCTACGTCTTGCCCTGGCTCTGAGCGCATGGCGCGGCTCCTAGGAGAGAGCCGAGCCTCAGCAGGACGTGGTCCTGGGCAACCTGCTCTAGGCAAGCCTGCTGGAGCAGATGTTGGAGCAGGCCAGCTCTGCACATCCCCCATTTTCTTGTCGTTTAGACAAGGAGTCCATCACCCGATGTCCCCACCCCACCTGGGAAAGGGAATGGGGAAAAAACACGGAAACCCGAGGGCTGAAAGAGAAACAGATTTAATAGAAAAAGTATTTCACACGAATAACACTAAAGACCCAGTCCTGATCCTGATCCCAACAGCAAGTCGACAAGGATTCCGCTCAGCCCCTTCTCTCCGCAGGAAGCTGAGCGCTGCCAGCGGGGGACAGCAAGTGTCGCACACCGCGAGTGCTACGGCTTCGGGAGGAAGGGAAGGGCGCAGGGGCCCAGCGCCCGGGCAAGAAGTTCTCTGGATGGGCGCCATCAAGGGAGAGAGAGAACTGTCGCTCAAACCAGGACACGGACTCAGTTGGAAGGGAGAACAGCTCATTTTATTCTGGACATCGACTGGGGAGGGCCCAGGAGTCCCAGCGCTTCAGCCGGTGAGAACCCATCAGCACCTGCAACGACAGAGTCCGAAAGCTCTGCTAAACCCCTAGAGGCAGGAGGAGGCAGGGTTTTGTCGCCCTCTCTTTGGGGAACAGCGCTGAGGAGGCATTGTTTATGGCCCAGAAGAGAGAGCTGCTGCTGGCGTTGGCTGCGGGATGGCTCTGGCGCCTTCTCCCCACGGGTGATGCCCTTAGAGGCCCCTGCGTGTGCAGAGGTGCTCAGTGCCCCTGTGCCACACGGCGGGGCTCCATTGGGAGCCTCCAGGGAGCTGCCGTGGAGTTCTTCCCAAAGCCTGCGTGGCACTGTCCCTCACCGCCCCCCGACAGCCAGCTGGAGCAACTGAGAGCAGTGTATCCCCTTGGGAAAGAAGGGCAGCAGAGCATCTGAGCTGAGCCGAGCAGGGGCCAGGCGGAGAGGAGAAGGCTTGGTGCCCAGCCCCGCCAGAAAGGATGCTGTGGTTGCTGGCAGCCCCAGCCCCAGCCCGCCAAGAGCCTCAGTCCCTCCTCAGCTTCCGAGGGCTTTACCTCGGCTCCTGCTTGCTCAGAGCATCATCCAGTCTCTCTCTTGGGGGGCGGGGGGAGTGTGTGCAACGTGGCTGAGCCAAACCAGCCAAAGGCATTTCCTCTGGAGAGCTAAGGTAGCCATTTGGCAAAGAGTCGCTCACCACTGCAGGCCGCCTCTGGCCACTGGCCAACTCCAGCCTTTCTCCTGTAGGCACCTCCAGCTTTGCCTCCAACGACCCCCAAGAGCGCGGCAGGCTCCCTGGGCCGCCCAGAAGAAGTGGGGAGGCTTTCCCAAGAAAGAAGGTAAAATGATCCGCCTCTGCTTAAAATCAGAACTGGCTGGGGGGGGTGGTGGCTTTCCCAAACTAATACCGCTGTGGCATGGAAAGGTTTGCAGGCTCTCCGCAGGACGAGGCAAAAAGAAGAAGAGGCAAGAGAAAACAGAGCTGGGCAGAGCAGAGTGAAAGCCACCTGGAAAAGAAGAGGAGGAAGAGAGGAAAAGCCTTTGCGCACTGAGCCAGGAGAAGACGCACCAAGGCACGGAAGGTCAAGAAGGCCAGGTGCGTACCAGGCTCTGCTGCCCATCTTTCCCAAGGGGATACACTGCTCTCAGTCGCTCCAGCTGGCTGTCGGGGGGCGGTGAGGGACAGTGCCACGCAGGCTTTGGGAAGAACTCCACGGCAGCTCCCTGGAGGCTCCCAATGGAGCCCTGCCGTGTGGCACAGGGGCACTGAGCACCTCTGCACACGCAGGGGCCTCTAAGGGCATCACCCGTGGGGAGAAGGCGCCAGAGCCATCCCGCAGCCAACGCCAGCAGCGGCCATCTTGTGTCGGGAGCTGCAGCCTCTGCTCCCGCCGTGGCCCGGTCGTGTAATTGCTGTGATTTTCACTCTCTAGAGATCACACATGCTCTTATTGTTCTGACCACCAGTCTTAAATAACACACACAAAACCTATAGTAAGCCCATCATGAAACAGCTAAAAATTCTGAGTCGTACATTGTAGCCCGATCCTTTAGCACCATCAGTGCTGCTCACCTTTCCTTTCTGAAGGGGTAGATTATTGGCCTTAATGCTTTATGTCCCTTCAGCACTGACCTTTCAGCCGATGTCTGCTGAAATTTACAGAGACAGGCTTGGTAACTGGCTGGGTATGGGTACTACTACTATGAGTACTATGGCTGGGTAACTATGGGTAACTATGGAACGAAAGAATTACCTTGGCATCGTTCTTCCTTCTTAGAGACCTGATTTATAGAAGGTTCCTGCATCAGCTGAAAAGGCAATGGATGTTTTGGAATCTTTTTCAGAGAATCAAATGGCCTAAAGACCATTGATGAATCATAAATGAGACGAAAAAGGCTAACATGAAGGCTGTGTATTAAGTGTATTTTTATTAACGGAGCTCTCTACCCATTAGAGTACAAACCATCTCATGGTGCCTGCAATATCAATTCACAGTGTCAAGGGAAAGTGGTTGGAACAGCATTCATGCATACATTTACGTCTCAGAATCCCATCTTTAACAACCACCTAAACTAAAACTAATACAGTCCAGCAACTGAGTCATGAACATTAGACGAAAGGGATGACGTTTCCACAGTGAAAGTAAGCTCTCCAGCGAGGGCATCTCTACTTTTCTCCAAGCAGCCGTAGCCTTTAGCCTAGAGAAACAAAAACTAAGAGAAGAGATGATTGCTCTCATCAGTGGGGCAACTACCAAAGGAGGGAACAAGGACTTGTGAAGGTAAAGAATGATACTGGCAGAAGGACAAAGAGATGTAGCCTGGAAGTGAATAAATTTGGGCTGGGAATCAGAAGAGAATTTCTAAGCGTCGGAGGAGTGAAATTCTGGGACAACACTGCGACAAGAGACAGAGCATGGTACAAAAGAAACTTGTTTTTAAAACAGCAATTAGTAAGATTAAGAACGTGATTATCCAAAGCACTTGCTGTGACAGCAGGGCTCCTTCCAGCTCTACCCTGGTGGTTCGATGCGATTGACCCTGTCTTTGATTAGAAAATCAACAGAAGGTGCAGCTAAAGGCAGGGAGTATGTTTTTGATTGAGAGACTTTGTAGAATTTATTAGGAAAACACCTCTTTCAGTCATAGAGAAAGGAATAGTGGAGCAACTTGCCAGCCGGCCATTGCAACTGAACAATTACTCAAAATACAACAGTTTTGCAAGATGACTTTTTTTTTAGCTAGATAAGAACTAGAAATCATGCACAAATGTTAAAAGTAGTTAATTTTCAACTTGATTTTTAGTTTGGCATTTGTTGGTGGTTTTTTTTAAAGTAAAAGCCCGTTGAGAAGGTCAGTCAGAATATGACCAGGTAAATACCACTCACTTTAGAGAGCCACATTGATTTCAAAAAATTGACCCAAAAAACCCACAAATCCAAACCAGTTTCTCCAATAATGGATTGATGGTGATGTTCATCTCATCATCTGTATGTCAGGACTTTTCACATCCTGATCAGGCAGCGACCTTTAACAGATGAATCGGCAAGCTAATTCTCCATTTGAGATCTCTTGATAACTGCTCGGATCTGTAAAATTGATGCATTTGGTTGCAACCCTCACTTTGGCAAGCTGCTTTTAAAACTGCAGTGGAGGCTAACACCTGCTTTTTCTGTGCATAAGACAATAGTGCCATCTCGTGGGAAACACGCTGCTTTGTGCCTTATGGCGGGGAAAAAGAGCTTGGAACCTTTCTTCACACAAATACCTCCTCAAGACAAATAGATTTTTATTTTTCTTTAAGTTGGCTCCCTCCGGTTAGCACGTAGACTTTCATCTAAAATGCCCACTAACCTTTTGTGGGTAAGGTTCCGCAAGGATTCGCCTCTGCTCCAAGATGCTCTCCTACAAACCCCGGCCCCAGCGTCCTGTTTGGGTACAGCCCAGGAGGAGCAGGAGGGTCCCGCGGGCAGGAGGGAGAGCACCCAGCCCAGCTCCGACTCTGCCCACAGGCAGAGCAATGCTGCTCGGCGTCTGCCAGCAAGACCAGCCTCGCTGGGCAAGCACGTGCCACGAGTCCCCAGGTCTGCTGTATGTGCAGAACATACACACACAGTTGCCAGTCACATCTCAACCCTGCTTCTCCTGTCGACATTTTTGGTCCATTTTATCTGATTTTGTGCCCCTCTACCTTTTTTGGCAGAGGTGAAACACAAACAGCACTTGACACACCGAAGAGCACTGGAAACCTTTTTACATTTAAAATATCATTCATCTTACAGAGGGAAAACAACGAGGATTCATCTGTTTCTTCCACGAGCAGTGGAAGAAGCATGGCAGGAACAAGGCCCTTTCTTCCAGAGAGCTCCACCTGCATGGCTCCTTGGTGCAGAAGGGAACTGATTAACCCCAATTGGCTTCCTTTTACACAAAGCAGGTGTTAAACAGAAACCCTCTCCCTCCTTCAGATTCCAGCCTTTCCTGCAAGGCTTCTCCTCCTACTGCCACTCTGGTCCTCATCTGGGCCCTGGTCAACCTGCTTCTTGGTAAGCAAGTCAAGGTAAATGCCAGCACAGCTTTTTTTCCTAGATGCCTGTTAAAGGTTGTGAGTTCTGGAGCCACCAGATAGATATTAACCATTAACCAAAAAAGAATTAAATAGGATCCTGTATTCACAGCAAGTTTCCGTTTGCAGCCTGCAGTCAGTGCTTCAAGACGCTCAAGAATGAATCTCAGGCTGGTACTTCCATGATGCTCTTGGTTCAGCATTACCGACAAAGCTGAGCGTCAGGAAAAATGGTAAACTATTACCTTCATTTATCATTTGTATGCTTTTGCCAGTATTATAAAATTGGGATTTCTATTTTAAAATACCAGTATAATAAAATAAGAAGAAACCGTCACACCTACCAATTTTGTCTTCCCGTATGAGGCTCTGGACTGTTTCCCTGGACTGTTATGCATGTAGGGTAAGACAAACACACACTCCCAAGCTTAAAATTCCTGAGATGGACAATCTATCACAACTCTTGATAAATTGTGCTGGTATAGTTACAACAGTATCCACAAAACAGACAAGCTTACAGAGAAGAGATGTCGCCTTGAGGTTTGGCATCAGATGTCCATTTGCAATAACAGCAATTGAGATCTTGTTTAATTTGATTTAAGCTAAATTCAGAGCAGGTCAGGTGCTGTTGGTGTGAGATACAAAGAGCTTAGGCTTGGTGTTTTATTAATTCTCTAACAAAATAACCAATTTACAACACAGTTTTGAGGTACTATTTTAAAACACCCTGTTCATTCAGACTAATTGAAACAGACATATTCTTTAGAGTCCAGTTAGTCATTCCTGAAATTCCAGTCTGGGTGAGAAAAACATACAGTACTAAATGGTATTAATCACCTGAAAATGGTTAAATTCAAAATTTCATATGCATTTCATTGATTTTATAGCTGAAGACGCTGAAAACAGTACTTCATTCAAAGCACAAGCTCTTCGGGTTGAGCAATACACCATACGCTGACTGGAAATGAGAATACTAATTGCATTTCTATCTTAAAGGACTGGCACAGCTCTATCTGCGTCCAGTTTTAGTTGCGTAGATTCCTGCCCAAATCACAGCAGCATGTAGAAATAATCGAGCTTCCTTTTCTGAGCGAAGGTGTGAGGTTCAGGATAAAGCTGAAGGCAGCGACAGTGTGCCTGGGGGAGGACTTTGCGCTGAACCAGCGAATGCTTCACATGCCCTCATGTCAGCAACTCACCTCAGCCTGAATAGTAATGCTTCGCTTCCTTGTGGCGTGTAAAGTGCTTCCAAAGAATAAAACATTCCATCGCTGATCGACACATAAAACCATAAAGCACTGATAAAGGTTTGGGAAAAGAAAGTCTGTCTACGCAACGTGCACTACAAGCAGTATTACAACGTGAACAACTTACCCCAAAAGCAGTCATAAAGCTTATACCTAAGAAACAGAGGAAAAAAATGATAAAATAGCCCTTCAGATTTTCTGAATTTTACATTTGCGTCACAAGAGATTCTGATAAGTCTTGGTTGTAAGCTATTTAACGTAACTGCATATTCTAATATTTCCAAAACAATGAGTATAGAAATTTTATACAGTAAACTTTGTGTGATTTTTCTAAACTGCAACCTTTTGGCTTACTTTTTAATTAACACAGTACTTGAGAATCACACTTTACCAGAAAATAGACAAAACTTGAAAAAGACTTGTCACTTTTTTAAAACTGTTCATTTTTTATTAACTAAAATGACTCAGCCGTAAAAAGTGCAAAGTGTATAAAAGTCCATAGGGCAAAAGGGTTTCTGTGAATAGAGGATGATGCTTCCAAATAATAAACGTTTGTCTTGTCCATGCTGGTTTGGGGGCACATGTATCATCAACACAGAAGCAGGTTTTCACTGAAGGTCCTGAATGCAGTACACATAGGGAAGCGTCATATCTGCTTGTGATAAATTACATTCCTCTAATCTAGAATGCTAAATGCCAGCTACTGGAGTCAGTCGCCGAGGTGCGCTGGCCCCATCCGCAGCGGAGCGGCAGAGCTTGATGCACAGGGGGTCTCCCGAGGCAGGGAAAAGCCAGGGCGGTGGAGAGACCCACCAGGAGGCAGCAGCTCTGGTGGAAGATGCTGACAAGGTGTGGGCATTGACAGAGCCACAGCGGCTACCCCACACCGATAAAAACCGCCTGGGGACTAGAAGTGACCAGGAGCGCTGCAAGCAGAGTGTGGCACAGTCTGCATGGCAGGGCATCATCGCTCTACCAGCTCAAAAGTTGAGCTCCATTGGTGGTCATCGCAGTCTCAGAAGGAGCAGAGCTACCGTATCCACCTGGCAGAAAGCCACGTCGTCTGCACTCACCGGAATGGATGTGGCAACCCAGACAGAGCTCCAGTGAAACCATGCGGGTCTTGGGCTGCAGGGCTTGCCAGAGAATTTCCCTCGTAACGGAGGGCAGCTGTGAGAACAGCAGCGTGAGGTGTGACCAGGTGGACGATCAGCTCAGCTCGGTGACAGGGCTACGGGAGGTAGTAGAAAGGTTAAGGAGCATCAGGGAGTCCAACAAAGAGACAGACTGGTGGAATCATGCTCTGCCCTCCCTGAGACAGAAACAGGATCAGCCACCAGAAAAACCCCAACAAGATCAAGGGGATCCTGCAACCTCCCCCTGCCAGGCTATGACAGTAGCTTCAAGGAAAGAAGCGAATGGAGGCAAGTCCATGCCCAGGATGGATGGGGAACCCCCTCCTTGCCCAGCCCACCTTCCCAGGTGCCGCAACACATAGTCCAAGGGCCACCAGAAGAGACTTCAGGGCCTCGGGACGGTTGGTAAGGAAATCTGAACCACAGGGTATTTTCTCCTCTCTCCTTCCCGTTGTGGGCAGCAACATGGGAAGAAATAGATGGACACAGTCTATTCATACATGGCTCCATGGCTGATGTCACCCACCCAATTTTGGGGTTTTCGAGAATGGGGCGGCCTGCACAGCATGAGGCTTGCTGGCGTCAGATGGGATTCACCTTTCTGAAAGGGGGAACAGGGTCTTTGCTCACGAGTGAGCAGAGCTCATTGACAGAGCCTTAAACTAGGCTTGAAAGGGGAGGGGGACAGTATCAGGCTTGCCTGTGACAAGCAGTGGGACAACACACCAAGGCAGAGGGTTGGGGTGCTAGTGCGGGCCCTCAGCCTGTTGCTCTGACACGTGCTGGGAACACTGGAGGACGCTTGAAGTCTTCCAGAGATGAGGGAATGGCTCCTGAGGTAATGGGGGGGAGCCAAAGGGGAGGAGTCAAGAGGGGGGGAGAAAAGAGGGGAACACCAGTGAATAGCTCAAAGGAATTAAGGTGTGTTCCTCTAAGAAAGTGACATGGCTGACAGACCAGCAAAAGTGCCTCGACACCAATGCCTGCAGCATGGGCAACAAACGGGAGAAGCTGGCAGCCACCGTGCTGCTGGAAAGCTGACACCTAGTTGCCATTACTCCGCGCTCACAGGTTCTCGTCGTGCTGGGGGACTTCCGCCACCCCGACAGCTGCTGGAAAAGCAGCCCGGCAAGCTGTAGGCAATCCGGGAGACTCCCAGAGCCGAGTTCCTTGAAGATAACTTCTTAAACCAGGTCACAGACAGCCCCACCAGAGGAGCGGCCATACTGGACCTGAAGGGCACCAATGCAAATGAGCTGCTAATGGGTGACATCAAGATTGGAGGCAGCCTGGGCTGCGGTGGTCGGGCGCTGGTGGAGTTCACAGTCCTGAGGGGTGTGGGCATCAGGGGGAAGAGTAAAGTCAGGACCCTGAATCTCAGGAAAGCAAAATTCCAGCTCTTCAAAGAGCTGGTCAATAGGACCTTCCGGGACACTGATGAAAATCTAGTTCCTATGAAACTGATAGACATGGCACCTGCAGATTTGCATGAGGGACGTGGAAGTACAGGGAACATGGACTACAAATTCATACCAGTGCACACACGTGAGTTCAAAAGTTTTAAGCAAAGTCTTAACTGTCAGTAACGCTGAGTTTATTTAAAGAAAACAAATCCCTTCTGTCCACACTTCCACCCTTCCTTGCCCAGCAAGACTACAACGTGCTGCCTCCTGCTCTGCAGGTCATGGGCAACCCATTTCAGAACGGCCTCGAACACGGCCTCTTCTTTCACAGGGAGCTCATCCTTCTCCAGCAGGCATTCCAGCTCATTGAAGGAGAGCGCCAGAAACTCTGTGGACACCCTGGTCACCTCCTCGAAGTGATGCAGGATGAACTCATGGGCTGCTTCTCGCAGGTCAGGACAGTAGTAGTAGCCTGTGAATCTCCAGATGCTGATGCAATTTTCCAAGCACAGCTGGGATTTTAAAAACTCGCAGCACAGTCTGACGATGTCCAGGACGTTGAACTGGTCTGCCGCGATTAGCAAACTTTCAACGTTGTCATCCGTGAGCGGCACTGTCCCGGTGTAGGCGTATTCCATAAGGAGCCGCATCATTTCAGAGGAAGTGCCGGGGATTTGATAGACCTTCCTCTCGGCATTGCTCCAGCTGCTGGAGAACAAAGCCCTGAAAAAAACAAAGCAGTGCTGGGGAAGAAAGCGGCCTTGCTGTGTGAAACCCTGACCCCATTATCCCCTGTGCCTCCTTCCCCGGGCACCAATTTGGGCACTAGCAGTAGCCATGCTGGGAGGCCGTGGAGTTTTATGAAGGAATGTTTTACTAGCCGGTTGTTTTAACAAGGAGCCACAGGGCGAGCGGGCACCTTGCTTCAAAGAGAAGAGCAGAGAATAACGGTGTGTGGGGAAGGAAAACCTCCCGCCTGGCAGCAGAGCAGCCAGGCTGGCCACGCTCTCAGCCCTGCACCGTATCTGGGGCTTTGCCAGACCCCACTTCCAGCGCTGCTGTTCGATCTTAGCTTGTGGATGAATTTTGGTGTCCGGGGAGGTACCAGCACTAGGGGGAACTGCTGGAGGAGAGTTGGAGTGCCGAGGGAAGCGCTGGAGATACGCGAAGGCACAGCGTGGCACAGAGCAGGAAATACTGTTTGGCCCCATCCCCTCCTCCTTCAAGCACTCACCTGAAGTACGGACTGCAGCTAGAGAGGATCATCTTGTGAGCAATGAATTCAATGCCGTCCACGCTGATGATCCCATTGCCCAGCTTCCCTTCTGGGCAAAGCCCACTGAAGGCGGTGCAAGCCACAGCGCTCATCTTCCTCTCCCTGGGTGAGGAGGAGTATGCGGTGCGAGCCAAGCTGTCCCCCACCTCGACGCCTGAGGCACTGGGAGATGCTTCTCTCTGGGGTGCTTACAGCACTTAGTCCTTGCCCTCCCTCCAACGTCATAGTGGAACCCCTGCCTGTTCGGTGGCTCTGGAATGTGCCCCATAATGACATCACAGGCGTGGGGGGGACCAGGACCGGCCGTGAGCCCCTCCACAGCCCCTCTGTGGGGCCGAGGTCTGGGTCCCCGTGGTCCATGTTGCCGTGGGGCGGAGCCGTGGGCTCGCTGGGCTCTGTGGACTTCCACAGAGGAGAGGAAAGAAAAGATGGACACAGCACTAGGCACCGTCTATAAAAGACTCCAAGCTTTTAAAAGAAAGCAACGAAGGGGAAAGAGACATTTGGGAAACAGGAAAACAGACAGAGAAAGCAAGCCTTCGAAACAAGTAGCAGCGTATACTGCTCATTGTAACACTTTATTGCCATGACCATCTACCCTAGCTAGAAAAGAAAAATTCTTGCCAGCCTCACGTTGGAAGCTTGGTACCTGAAAAACACTTGTGTTTAACAGAAGCTCTCTCAAGAGCTAGCAGTTTGAAGCAGCCACGTTACCAGGTTCAAGGCCCACATCTCCTCAGAGCACAAGTCAGTTTTGCAAAGCCAGCCAGAAAGCTGAATGGAACCTAAAATGCAAACTGCCTCTTTCCACCAATGCCAGTAAAAACGCCACAAATACAGCAGTATTGGAAGTTTTGTTGGAAATGCAGGAACTGCAACAAAATCCTAATCGTCTTCCCATTTAGTATTTGATTTTCAATCCCATACAATAAGAAAAAATGCAACGCCATTGGCAGTCTCCATAAAAGACACAACTCTAGCAGATAGGACCACATAGGAAGACATGTAGAGCTCAATACAACTTGGGGGGGGGTTCGCATGGGTCCTTTGGGATTCCCTATGAGGGATATTGAGGGTTTTTTGGGTCCTGTGGGTGGGATTTATAGAATCATAGAAAGGTTCGGGTTGGAAGTAACCCTGAAGATCAACTAGTTAAAACCCCCTGCCCTAGGCAGGGACACCTCCCACTAGTGGCTACCCTGTTTTCACAGGTTACCCCAGGGAATCCGTTACCCCTTGTCCTATCATTACCCTCCCTGATGAAGACGGCCTCCCCAACCTTCCTGTCGGCCCCCTTTATGGACTGGAAGACTGCTATAAGGTCTCCTCCGTGATTCTCTTCTCCAGGCTGAACAACGCCAACTCTCTCAGCCTGTCTGAATTACTTTTTCTATTAAATTTGTTTCTCTTTCAGCCCTCCTGTTTCCGTGATTTTTTCCCCATTCCCTTTCCCAGGTGGGGTGGGGACATCGGGTGATGGACTCCTTGTCTAAACGACAAGAAAATGGGGGATGTGCAGAGCTGGCCTGCTCCAACATCTGCTCCAGCAGGCTTGCCTAGAGCAGGTTGCCCAGGACCACGTCCTGCTGAGGCTCGGCTCTCTCCTAGGAGCCGCGCCATGCGCTCAGAGCCAGGGCAAGACGTAGGCAGGGCTCGGTGGCCAGCAAGGGCTAAAAGTCCTTACGCAGCCACCGTCCCCTGCGGCTTGCTGTCCCCTGCGGCCAGCCGTCCTCCTGGCACACTGCTTGTGGGGCAGTTTCCTCAGCCCCCGCCAGCTCATGGCAATGCCGGGCATTCCCTTCCACGCTGGGCGCCGTAAATGCCTCAGCTCACCCAAAAAGCTTTGGAAGCGGCTCCAAGAGCAGCCGGAGTGCTGAGGCTCTCGGGCATGCCAGTGGGATAGAGGGGATGCCCGCAGCGTGATGGAGGAGGAAGGGGGAGCCCTCTCCCCCTGGGAGGGAACGATTTTGCTCACAGGCTGGTGTGGCTGAAGCCTGGCCGGCAGCTCAGCACCACACAGCCGCTCCCTCGCTCCTGCGCAGTGGGGTGCAGGGGGAGCGTCGGAAGGGGGAAAGGGAGAAAACTGGTGGGTTAGAAACCAGGAGAGTGGAAAAGAAAGCCCAAGGAAAACAAGGGATGCAAAAGAAAGCACTTGCTGACCAGCAAGCCAGCGATGCCCAGCCAGGCCCCGAGCAAGGGTAGCGCCCGCCAACCTTTGCCCGCCCCCCACCCCGCCCAGTGGTAGGGTGTGGGATATCCCTTTGGGCGGTAGGGGTCAGATGTCCCCGCTCTGTCCCCTCCCAGCCTCTTGGGCACCCCCAGCACGCTCGCTGGCTTGCAGTCTGAGGAGCAGAAAAGCCCTCGGTGCCGCGCAAGCACTGCAAGAACTAGCACACCCCGGGGCTCTCCGGGCTCTTTTCAGCACAGCTGCAAAACAGAGCCCCGCACGAGCTGCTGGGAAGAATTCTCATCATTAAGCTCGAGAGGCGCTCAAGGTTCACGACTTGTTTGGCACCCTTTTAGAACCCTCCCGGCCTTCACTCGGCTATGGCAGCGCTTGAGGCTGCTCTCGGTTCTGCCAGTCCCCCTGGGGCAGGAGGGTCCCAGCCAGACCAGCCTCCAGACGTGCCAGGCCCCGCAGACCTGGGCAAAAGGCCCGAGCAGAGAAGAGCTTCCCGTGGGGCGAGAGGATGTGCTGGGCTCAGCTGGCAGAGGAGGAGCTCAGGCAACACTTCAGCAAATGGCAGATGCCCAAGTTCCTGCCGGGCCCTGCTGGGCTGCACCCTCAAGTGCCCGGGTCTAGGAATGCATCTGAGAGAAAATGGCCATGTGAGCCAGCCTCCCTACTATGAGAGATTAGATTAAGGGCAAAACAGGCGGTAGAAGATGGAATTAGTACATGGGAAAAACGGGAACTGAGAAGGTAGAAAACATGTTGTGCTAATGACTAAGCAATTTACTATGAGAATTCTTATAAACAATCTGATGTGTGAACGAACTGCATGCACAGCGCGTGGACAGTGTAACTAGCTAATCAGAAATAAGCGAGTCGCGTGTACGACTACAACACAGGGTATAAAAGATGATGATCTGTGATTAATAAACGGCTTCTGTTGATTCACATTGGATCGTCTGCAGTCCAGTTATTTCTCCTCAGATGGTGACCCGGACGTGATACCGATCGGCGCTTGGCTTGAGCAACAGAATGTGAGGGGCGGAAGACCCAGAAGGAGATCCACCGGCTGGAGGACGGCTCAGCTGGACTGAGACCGGGCGGATTGGGCGGCAATCCGGAATAGAGGAAACAGACGACGTGGCCACGGACACCCAGAGAGAGGTGCGCAGCCGGGGCAGGAGATGGGGCAACAAGTAACCAAAGAAGAAGGGGCTATAGTAAGACTTCTCCTGCATATCCTCTCTAAGAGAGGGGTGAAATACGATGAGCGTATGCTCCGAAGGTTGTTATTATGGTGCAGAGAGAACGGATTCGCACCAGAGCCCCAGACAGCTTTTAAACCAGAAATATGGGAGGCTGTTGGGAAAAAACTGTGGGAAGTGATAAGTAAAGGAGACAAAGAGGCATCACCGTTAGCGATGACATGGTGGTTGGTGTTATCAACCTTACAAAATATGAAGGCGGAGCGAGCCACGGCAGCTGGGGCTTTTGCAGCATTACAACCCACAGGAGGGGGATCGAACAGGCCAGGTCCGAAGGTCTGGGATGGTCCCCTGCTGATCCCCTCTGCTCCACCTGAGGCCGATGGAGGAGGCAGAATGTCAGCAGAGAAGGACAGAGCCGGAGCTGTTTGCTCCTGCCATTGCCCGCCTCACCCCCTCCCCTCCCCAGTCGTCTCCCTGAGATAGAAGTGCTGGTTTTGTATGTCTGCTCTGTAAGTGTGTGTGTGAGCCAGATTATACCTGCTGATCAGCATCTGTGCTACTGTTTGCTTTTTGTTGTGTGCAGTGTCGTTAGGTGACTCCCCTTGAGCAGGTGTTCTGCCCGGTGTGGTACTGTTCTCGTACGAGACTAGGGCTGACACTCCGTCAGGTGAAGAAGTTTGTATATACACAATGTTTAGACGTAAGGCGAGCGCGCCCCAGGCAGATACACCAGGATGGGCCGTAGAACTGATGGAAGTCCTGAAATATTGTGGGAGTTTTCACCAGCCGACACGTTTACGGTCTCGGGAACGGCTCGCCCATGCAGGGCGTATCGCTGGTTGTTTGTTGTTTGTCTATAAGATCATGGTTGATTGGGAAAAGGAGTTGAGCCAAAATCTATAGGATGCTCTGTAGGAAAATGAGAAACTTAAGGAAAAATGAGAAACTGAGCTTTTGTTGCAAAGGCAGACTTTTATGTCAGTCGTAAGTGATGAAAAAAAAAAAAGAAAAAAGAGAAAAAAAAGAAAAAAAAAGAAAAAAGAAAAAAAAAGAAAAAAAGAAAAAAAAAGAAAAGAAAAAAGAAAGAAACCAAACAGGAACAATTAGATGGGAAATGTGCCACGTTAGCACAAAAGTATGCCATACGCACTATGAGAAAGTGTCAGAAAAAGAGAAATAGGACACCTGATTCAAAGCAGTACCATAGAGATATGGTTTTGGTTTTTTCCTATATGTGTCTATGTTATTGCATGCCTTAGTAGATTGCTCTGTGTTATACCCTGCAAGACTAAAATGAACCCCAGCAGAAGCGGTCTCTTGAGCAAGGGGGTGGAATATGGGAAAGCAACGGAAGATCGGCGAGGAGGATTGTAAATACACTCAAGGGACTCGCACCTGGGTGCTGGAAAACACAGATATCACACCAAGTGTTATTCAGTCTCGGGTGCTGGCAAGAAAAACATTTGGATGACATAAGCCTGTAATGGACTCACAGACACCTTATCGAGCTGCTTGAGAATCTTGGCGTGTTGTGGAAGAAGATCAAAGCACAGTACCAGCAAGAACAGGGAGCCCGCATGCGCTCTTGCTAACAAAGACTCTTTTGCTGCCAAGGATTCGTGATAACAAGGACTCTCTTGCTGCCAAGGATAAGTTTAACAATGCTACTAGTACAGCTATTTCTGAGGTATTGCTAGATGTAGATAGTATTCGATATGCGATGTTGCAAAACAGGGCTGCTACTGATTTTTTGCTTTCAGATCACAGACATGGTTGTCAAAATTTTAAAGGACTGCATTGTATGAATCTAAGTGACCGCTCCAAATCCATCCATGCCCAGCTGCAGGAACTGCACCGACCGAACCAGCAACTTGTGGAGACCACTGGGTGAAATCTCTTTGCTGGATGGACTTGGGGGTGGGGTGGGTTGAAGCAAATTATACTCATCGCCTGTGTGGAAGGAATTTGTCTGTTATGTTTAGTATGCTGTTTGCCATGTTTAATAAGCATTATACGATCAGTTGTAAATGCCGCTTTGCATCGTACCCTTGTATGAGTTGTAGAATATGTTGCTCTAAAAACTATGTGTGTATCCATGAGAACCCGACCTTCACAGAAGAAGATAACAAGAAGGGATTACAACAATGTAGTCACGTATCAGACAGCTGCTGTTAGCAAAGCTGGGTCATGAGTTTGGTGAGACTCGCTGCATACGCTAGCCACGCATGCAGCGACTCTGGCCTGTACTTTTCTACTCAATCCAGTGCAGGAGAGTCTGGTGGGACTTGCTGCATGCACTGGCCATGCGTGCAGCGACTCTAGCCTGTACTTCTCCACTCAATCCAGTGCTGGATGTGTTTAGTATATAACCTGCTAAGAGCGTCACAACGAGTAGAAGCACAAGTCATGGCGACCTTGTTAATAAATGGTCTGGTGTTAAACAAAAAAGGGGGAGATGTGGCAGATCTATGAGCAGAGGCCTGCGTACGGCCAAAGACACAGTGAGCAGAGCACACAGTAAATACAGAGCCAAGAGAACAGTTCATACCTTCACTCCATCCTGTGACTACCATATAACATTTTCGAATCTCGGACAAAGAATAGGGCTAAGTAATCTTCCTTCACTAGGAACAGCAACGGCATTAAATATGTTGAATAAGGTAGGGTGTTGGGCAAGTAAACAGATAAACCTTACAACTGAA
The DNA here is from genome assembly GCF_028500815.1 of Rissa tridactyla. Taxonomy (NCBI): domain Eukaryota; kingdom Metazoa; phylum Chordata; class Aves; order Charadriiformes; family Laridae; genus Rissa; species Rissa tridactyla. Next base: position 328,287 of record NC_071480.1, read on the forward strand.
ATCCTATCTAGCTTGCTTACTGATGTTGATAGCATTTGGCATGCTACGTTGCAAAATCGAGCGGCTATTGATTTTTTGCTGTTAGCTCAGGGTCATAGATGTGAAGATTTTGAAGGTATGTGTTGTATGAACCTTTCCGACCACTCATCATCCATTCATAAGCAGTTACAGGATCTGAAGGATAACATGTCCAAATTAAAAGTGGTCAAAAATGGTTTCGATGATTGGTTAAGGTCATGGGGTATAACGGGATGGTTATCAGATTTACTAAAGCAAGGGCTCATGCTATTGTTGGTTATATTATTATTGATTATGGTAGCCTCGTGTGTTCTCCGCAAAGTGACTGACATGATAGAAAATGCCATGCATAAGGTCTGGCTGGCTCAAGAAGAAAAAGGGGGTATTGTAGGAATGTGTCTGAGAGAAAATGGTCATGTGAGCCAGACTCCCTACTATGAGAGATTAGATTAAGAGCAAAACAGGCGGTAGAAGATGGAATTAGTACATGGGAAAAACGGGAACTGAGAAGGTAGAAAACATGTTGTGCTAATGACTAAGCAATTTACTATGAGAATTCTTATAAACAATCTGATGTGTGAACGAACTGCATGGACAGCGCGTGGACAGTGTAACTAGCTAATCAGAAATAAGCGAGTCGCGTGTACGGCTACAACACAGGGTATAAAAGATGATGATCTGTGATTAATAAACGGCTTCTGTTGATTCACATTGGATCGTCTGCAGTCCAGTTATTTCTCCTCACCTGGGGAGCTGGCAGATGGGCTGGGGAGGCCACTCCAACAGGGAGCTGTGCCTCAGGACTGCACGCAAGCAACCACCGGCCCTGGGCTGGGGCGCAGCAGAGCCAGCTCTCTGCTCAGGGAGAGCCTCTTGCCCACGCTGCCTGCTGTGGCCAGCAAGGGCGGTGACTGGCGTGTTTCCCCTGGGCAGCGCCGGCAGCCGTGGGAAGGCCTGGGCAGGTCAGGTGACCCAAACTGGCCAATGGGGTGTTCCCTCCCAGCTCCCACGCTCAGGGGAAAAGCCGGGGCATCAATGGCTTGGGGCTGCGGCAATGGCCCGTGGCTGAGGAGGAGCCTGCCACTTTCTCTGCTGTTGATCCTGATCCCTGGGTTCCTGAATGAAGCTCCGGTAGGATGAGGGTTCTGAATGAAGGTAGAATGAAGGCTTTTGACTGAAGGTTCCCATTCGTAGAGAGCTGGTGGCAGAGGAACCAAAGGGAGTTGAAGAAGGGCGAGCGCAGGGTCCTGCACGTGGGGAGGACTAAGCCCGTGCAGCCAGAGCATGACAGCAGCGGAGGGGCTGTGCCGTGGCTGGAAAAGCGTCTGCTTGGCCTGGCCCAGAGGGTGGTGAGCCGCGGCACCAAGTCTGCTTGGAGGCCAGGAAGCAGCGCTGAAGGCCAAGGCGAGGGGCATTGGCAGCAGGTGGAGGGAGGTGTTCCTTGCCCGCCGCTGTGTCCTGCTCGGGGCTCCCCAGTGCAAGGCAGAGATGGGCAGAGTGGAGAGAACCCCCAGGCCAGACCCCCCCAGGGCCCCTCCCACTTTCCTTTGGGCTGGGACCGTTGGTCCGTTGGAGCCAGCAGCCACCAGCGCCAGCAGGACGGAGCTGTGCTGGCACGCAGCAGCGCTGGGAGGAGGCAGGGGTTGGCGGAGCATAGCCAGGGTCCTCCTGTCCCGGGCGGGATGGGCCAGACCAGCTGCTGCTGTGGCTCCAGGTGGGCTCCCCCCGCGGCTCGGGGACAGGCGGGCACGGCCGGGCCCCGCACCAGCGGCCTCGCTCACGCCTGCCGCTCTCTGCTGCGCAGGGAGGCTCTCACCGAGGCCGAGGCGGTGCTGAGCGCAGACGTGCGGCTGACCCGGGGCCGCAAGAGGAGCGAGAGGAGCCTTCTCCTCCTCCAGGAGGAGCTGGTGATCGCCAGGTTGCTGTAAGACCCTGCCAGCCCAGCTGCCTTGCCTTTCCTTTGCTTTCCCGGAGCCCCAGGCCCCGGCACCTTGGGGCTGTGTGCCCCGGTGTCCCTCCCGAGGCCAGCTGGGGGACAGGGCTCTGCATGAGTAAATGGGGTAGAAAATCTACCCTGGTACCACGAGCACGAGTGCTTGAGTTGCAAGTTCAAGCAGAGTGAAGAAAGAATTCTTCCAGGAGGTTGGCTGCTCCAGTCCATGGTAAGGCGTTCTCCGAACCAGATAGGAATCTCTCTGCTTATAGTGTGCACTGGTGCGCAGTGTACCCTATTGCCCTTGAATCATAAAGGGGCAAAATCCCACTATTTCTGGTGTGACAGGCGTGTCTCAAGAACTGACTGTACTGGAGGTTGAAGTGAGCCTAACTGGGAATAAATGGGAGCCGCATCCCGTTTTGACTGGCCCGGTTGCTCCGTGCATCCTTGGCACAGACTACCTCAAGAGAGGGTATTTCAAAGACCTGAAAGGGTATTGGTGGGCGTTTGGTATAGCAGCTGTAGAGACTGAGGACGGTACACAGCTGTCTGCCTTACCTGGCCTTTCAGTTGACCCTTCTGTGATGGGACTGCTGAAGGTTAAAGAATAGCAGGTGCCAATTGCTACTGCCACGGTGCATCGACGATAGTACTGCACCGACCGAGACTCCCTGATTCCCATCCAGAACCTGGTTCGTCGGCTGGAGACCCAAGGAGTGCTCAGAAAGACTCGCTCACCCTTTAATAGCCCAATATGGCCCGTGTGGAAGTCTGACGGAGATGGGAGATTAACAGTAGACTACCGTGGCCTGAAGGAAGCCACACCACCACTGAGTGCTGCTGTGCCAGACCTGCTAGAAGCGCAACATGAACTGGAGTCAAAGGCAGCCCAATGGTATGCTCCAATTGACACTGCTAATGCATTTTTCTCTCTTCCTTTAGCAGCAGAGTGCTGGCCACAGTTTGCTTTCACCTGGAGAGGCATCCAGTATGGACTGCCCCAGGGGTGGAAAGACCGCCCTGCTATTTGCCATGGGCTGATCCTGGCTGCACTGGAGAAGGGGGGAGCTCCAGGACAGCTGCAATACATTGACGGTATGATTGTGTGGGGCAATACAGCAGAAGAAGGTTTCAAGAAAGGTCAGAAAATATCCAAGATCCTTCTGAAAACAGGTTTTGCCATAAAAAGAGGTGAGGTCAAGGGACCTGCAGGACACATCCAGTTCTTGGGAATCAAGTGGCAAGATGGTCGTCGCCAGATCCCAATGGATGTGATTAACAAAAGAACAGCTATGTCCCCGCCTCCTAACAAAAAGGAAACACAAGCCATTTTAGGTGTTGTGGGTTTCTGGAGAATGCACATTCCAGGTTATAGTCAGATTGTGAAACCTCGCTATGAAGGGCCTGGAAAGAAAAATGATTTTAGGCGGGGTCCTGAGCAACGACAGGCCTTTGAGCAAAGTAAAGAGACCGTGCACGCAGTAGCTCTTAGACCAGTCGGAACAGGACAGGACATTAAAAATATGCTCTCCACTGCAGCCGGGGACAATGGACCTACCTGGAGCCTCTGGCAGAAAGCACCAGGGGAGACTCAAGGTCGACGCCTAGGATTCTGGAGTCGAGGCTATAAAGGCTCCAAGGCCAACTATACTCCAACAGAGAAAGAAATCTTGGCAGCATGTGAAGGAGTTAGAGCTGCTTCAGAGGTAACTGGTACCTGAGCACAGCTCCTCCTGGCGCGCCCATGGCCAGTGCTGGGCTGGATGTTCAAAGGCAAAGTTCCTTCTACTCATGACACCACCGATGCTACCTGGAGTAAGTGGGCTGCCTTAATCACGCGGTGAGCTCGAATAGGAAACCCCAGTTGTCCAGGAATTGTAGAAGTGATCACAAACTGGCCCGAAGGCAAAGGCTTCACAATGCCACCTGAGGAGGTCGTAACCCGTGCTGAGGAAGCCCCACCATATAATGAACTCTCAGATAATGAGAAACAGTATGCTCTGTTCACTGATGGATCTTGTCGTAGTGTAGGAAAACGCTGAAGGTGGAAAGCTGCTGCATGGAGTCCTACACGACAGGTCGCAGAAGCGACTGAAGGACAAGGTGACTGGAGTCAATTTGCAGAGGTAGAAGCCATCCAGCTGGCCCTAGACATTGCTGAATGGGAAAAGTGGCCAGTACTCTATCTCTATACTGACTCATGGATGGTGGCCAGTGCTCTGTGGGGGTGGTTACAGCAGTGGAAGCAGAACAACTGGCAGCGCAAAGGTAAAACCATCTGGGCTACTGGATTATGGCAAGATATTGCTGATTGTCTAGGGAAACTACTCATGAAAGTACGCCATGTAGATGCCCACATACCCATGAGTCGAGCCACTGAGGAACATCAAAACAATCCGCAAGTGGACCAAGCTGCTAAGATTTTCAAGACAGATTTGGACTGGGAACATGAAGGTGAACTGTTTTTAGCTCAGTGGGCCCATGACACTTCATGACATCAAGGAAGAGATGCAACATACAAATGAGCTCATGACCGAGGGGAAGATTTAACCATGGACGCTATTGCACAGGTTATCCATGACTGTGCAACATGCGCCGAAATCAAGCAAGCTAAAAGGTTAAAACCTTTGTGGTATGGGGGACGATAGTTGAAATATAAATTTGGGGAGGCCTGGCAAATAGACTACATCACCCTCCCTCAAACCCGTCAGGGTAAGCGCTGTGTGCTTACAATGGTGGAAGGAAGCACCGGATGGTTGGAAACCTACGCCATACCCCATGCTACTGCCAGAAATACCATCCTGGGCCTTGAAAAGCAAGTCTTGTGGCGACATGGTACTCCAGAAAGAATTGAGTCAGACAATGGGACTCGTTTCAAAAACAGTCTTATAAGTGATTGGGCAAAAGAACATGGTATTGAGTGGGTAGGTCATATCCCCTATCATGCATCAGCTTCTGGGAAAGTTGTGCGATACAATGTATTGTTAAAAGCTACCCTGAAAGCAATGGGTGGTGGATCCTTTAAAAACTGGGACAAGCATTTAGCACAAGCTACCTGGTTAGTTAACACCAGGGGATCCATCAATCGAGCTGGTGCAGCTCAGTCAGACCTTTTACATACTGTAGAAGGCGATAAAGTCCCTGTGGTGCATGAAAGGATATGTTAGGGAAAACTGGTTTTTTACTGCCTCAGGCAAAGGCAAACCCATTCGTGGGACTGTTTTTGCTCAAGGACCTGGATGTACTTGGTGGGTGATGCTGGAGAATGGGGAAGCTCAATGTGTACCCCAAGGAAATTTAACCCTGGGTGAGAAGACTTAATTCCGAGCTGTATGATATTAACCGTTATATGATACTAACGGTGTTCTGTAAGTGTTTTTCAGGATAACACAGTAGTGATGAAACCTGAACCAGCTTCATCAAGTGATGTCCAGCACAACCCTTGGAGATGGACATGATACCCATGGGCACGAACCACACTGAATTTCATTCATCCCTGAGAATTTCATTTATCTTTCCTACCCTGAGATTCTGCTATGAGAGATGAAACTCTACAGTTACGAACTAAATGGACTTAGTGAACTTTTGTAGGTAAAATCATAACTGAGTAACCTGCATGTATCTATTTTTTTATATATATATATATATGGTATATGGATAGATTTGATAGACAAAGTATTAGTGATCTGAGCATGACGCAAATGGTATGGAATAAGGGGTGGAATGTCCTGGTTTGAGGTAAAACAGAACCAACTTTCTGTTCAGTAATTTTTACTTCTTAGCTAGGCCTCTTCTAACTCTCTGAAATTAACGGCACGTTGTGTCTGAAACGGTTCGTTCAGAGTGATAAGACAGTTTGTGCCATGGAATGGTGTGCACAGAGGCTCTTATACTTATTGCTGTAACAACCAAGGTCAGCTAATTTTGTTATTTGCCCCGTTAGAGGGTCAGAAGCGGAAAAGCGCAGAGGGGTCCCACCTGCGGGGAGGAGCGGACAGGACAGGTGACCCAAAATTGACCAACAGGGGTATTCCATCCCATCTGCCCCATGCTCAGTGTGAAAGCCGAGGGATCAAAGGGTCAGTCTCTTTCTTCAAGGGCTGACGTCCGAGGAGGACGCTGTCTGTTATCTGCCTTTGATCCCGATCCGTGTGTTCCTGACTCCAAGTCTGTCCAACGGGTTCCCACCCGTTGCTGAGTCCAGTCTGGGACTTCCCCAGTGCCTGACGGTGACGTCATCCTGGGAGCTTAATAGGGTTTTGTATAAACTGTATCTGTTTCATTATTTTCCTTTTTATCTTATTATCAATATTTCATTAAAGTAGTTTAGTTTCTTCTAAACTCATAAATCTCTCTTTATCTCTCCCCCTCCTCCCCGTGCACAAGAGGCTGGGCGGGGAGCATCTGTCGCCGGCCATTGGCCAATTTGGCCAAAACCATGACAGAGGCCAAGGAGGCCAATGGTCTCCTGGGGAGCATTACGAAGAGCATTGCCAGCAGGTGGGGGGAGGTCATCCTCCCCCTCTACTCTGCCCTGGTGAGGCCACATCTGGAGATCTGTGTCCAGTTCTGGGATCCCCAGTTCAAGAAGGACAGGGAACTGCTGGAGAGGGGACAGCAAAGGGCTACCAAGACGCTGAGGGGATGGAGCACCTCTCTGCTGAGGAAAGGCTGAGAGCCCTGGGGCTGTTCAGCCTGGAGAAGAGGAGCCTGAGAGGGGATCTCATCAATGCTCATCAATATGTAAAGGGCGGGTGGTAAGAGGATGGGGTCAGGCTATTTTCAGTGGTGCCTTGGGATGGGACAAGGGGCAACAGGCACAAACTGGAACACGGGAAATTCCATCTGAACATGAGGAAAAACTTCTTTACTGTGAGGGTGGCAGAGCCCTGGCACAGGCTGCCCAGAGAGGCTGTGGAGTCTCCTGCTCTGGAGAGATTCCAAACCTGCCTGGACATGATCCTGTCCAACCTGCTGTAGTTGAACCTGCTTTGGCAGGGGGGTTGGACTAGATGATTTCCAGAGGTCCCTTCCAAGCCCTACCATTCGGTGATTCTGTGAGAGGAGCAGGCATAAACATCTTTTGCTTCCTGGTACTGAAAGAGATTTTCAGACTGTGGGAAAGGACGTAACTGTGAGATGCCAGAAACTGTAGAGATGTGAGGAGAACACTACACGGATGGGAAGAAGCAGGGGTCTTCCAGGGAGGTCCTGGGGCCACGCCCGGGGTGTGTGAGCACACGGCTCTGGGACGAGACGGAGAGTACAGGATGGGGGTCTGGGGGCACCAAGAGAGGACCCATGGGCCAATGGTGAGCTGGCTCCCTGCCCCCCCCAAAGTGGACGCCCTGCCCCTCCTGACCCGGGGAGCGGGTCTCAGTGGGGCCCTTTGTGACATCACTGCGTGACACCCCACAGCACCATAGAAAGCCAGCGTGGCTGCAGTCCTGCAGTGTCCGGCAGGACGGCGACAGGACAGGGCGGGAGTGCGGAGCTGGCGAGGAGACTCCAAGCGCAAGCCCACTTCTTTCCCCGCCACCCCCAGTAGCCCCACGGCACTGAGGTGTTCCCCTTAAGCTGCCCTCCCCTCTCCCCCACGCTTTCCTCCATTTGGCAGGATGGCGGAGAGACCCCCCAGCAGCCCCAGGGTGGCCTGGGAGGAGGTGGCGGCTCCCCAGGAGACCAGGTCTCCAGCGGAGCCCTACGAGGTGACCACGGTCCAGCGGCTGCAGATCGGTGAGTGAGGAGCCCCTCCGGGACTGGCAGGGCCAGCAAGCGCGACCACCTCGATGCCGGAATCCCGTTTCCACGGCACACTGGCAGCAGGGGTCCCACGGGCAGGGGGCAAAGCGGTGCTTGAATGCCAGGGCTGCTCAGGGCTGGAGCCCTCCCCAGCACAGCCTCCTCCTCAGCCATGCCGAGCTTAAAGCTCTTTCCACCCTTTGGGAAGCTTGTTGGCAAAGATGTTGTATCCTACTGACTCTTCTCTGTTTCCCCTCCTTGTAGGCAAGACACTGCCAGAGGAGAATCCAGAGCATCCAGAGCTCGAACCAGGATGGGATTCCGAGAGCAGCTGCTCGCTTTCTTCGCTTGACAGCAGCGAGTCGACCACGGTAACGAGCTGCCCCCTTCCTGGGACTCTTGTCCGTGTCACCAGCAGGAGGCTTGTGTGAGCAAAGGGACGCACAATCAGTGGGTCTCGCGTGGCCTCCCTGTCCCCGGTGAGAGGGTTCCTGCTGTCCCCGCACAGGGACTATGTGAGGGGGGCACTCCAGTGTCCCAGCAGCAGCTCCAGCCCTCCTCAGCAGCAGCGAGCCCTGGTTCTCTCTTGGGCCAGCACACTATGCCCATGAACCCAAGCCTCCTCCCTCACCCTGGGGACCCTCTGCTCTCATGCTCGGCCCTGCAGAGACTGCAGCCCCTGCTGCCACCTTTGCTGCGGGCACTGCTGACAGCACTGCCGGGCATCTGTCGCCAGAGCTCCTCGGGTGCTCAGTCTAGCAGCACCAGCAGGGTGCTTGGCATGACATGGCTTCCCTCCCTTCCTTCCTCCCGTAGGTGTTTGGACTACACCTTGAGCCTTCTCAGGTGACAGACATTGTCCTCATTGCAATCGAGGCCTTGACATCAGATGACATCTGTGACAGGCAGATGGGCAGCAGCATCCTGGACATGGTCGTGCTAGACCCTGGCTACTGGCTGACAGACGTAAGTGCCCTGTGGCTGGACTGCCCTGCCTGTGAGCCCTGCCAGGCCTTGCTCTTCCCTCCTTCCCTAAGCCAGCTCTCTCGGGCACCTGAAGCCTTTTCAAGGCAACAGAGAGGGATGGGAAGGGCAGCAGTTTCAGTCGCAGCTGGAGAAATGGCTGCACTCCAGTGGCCACACCATCCTCACCTGTGTCCTCTCCAGGTACCCAAGTTCATGAGGTACATCCACAAAAACGTGGAGTGCATCTGCACGGAGCCAGCCCGGCACAGCCTGGACTCACTTCTCCTCCGAATGACTGAGTGGTGCCCCAGAGAAGTGGTCAGGAGCCTGTTGAAGATCTCGCCAACCTGTGACAGGTACTAGCCCCGACAGCCTTGAGGGCTTGTGACCTGTGGGGAGAGGGACGCGGGGACTCTCTGGCTGCCAGACCCAAGGAATATTGCAGGACATCCCTGAGGAGCCGGGCCCTCCATCCCACCACGCTTCCCAGAACCAGTGGGTCACCGGGCCTGCAGCAGCCAGAGCTGGCCAAGCCAGAGCCCCACCACCACGCTCCTCCCAGCCCCAGGGGGAACACCACCGCAGCCCCCTCCCGCCTGCCCAGTCAGGGCCCCCGCATACCCCAAGTGAAAGGGCCGGGGCTTCAGCACAGCCAGGGCCCGGAGAGGCTGGCCCAGGCACGGCGCAGTGGCCGAGGCAGCCCTGCTGACCCAGCGCTCTGGGTCTGCAGCGCTGCCCTGGCCATGTGGGAGGTGATGATCTCCGTGCCTTGGATTTTGTGGAGCGTCTTGACGGAGCTGCTCAGCGTGCTCCAGGACCAGCGGGTGCGCAAGGTGTTCAGCTGTGCCACGGAGGACGCCTGCATCTATCCCTTGGCTGTGAGTGACCACGCTCATCCTCAGGGCTGTGCCTGCCTCCCCAGGGAGACGGGCACGGAGCCCTCCCCTCCTGTCTGCCTCCAAATGGCCACCTCCCCCCGTACAGAGGGACACAGCCCCTTAGGGCCAGCAGGGCCTTGCCCAGCACCAGACAGACCCCCTGCCAGACTCTTGGGGCCACCCTGGGCCCTTTTGACCCTGGTGCACAAACACAAAGCCTGCGCCTGCCCGGGCAGCGCTCTGATTCCCCCCGCCCCGCTCTGCAGCCCCAAAACCTGGGGCAGAGAAAGGGGCAGAAGCCAGAGCCAGGCCAGGCGCTGGGCCTGGGGCAGAGGCAAGGCCTCTGCACAGCCTGAGCGGGCTTCAACTCTGGGGAGAGGAGACGATTGCCACCGCTGGCGGGTAACGCCTCCTTCGTGCCAGCGTGGCGGAGGGAGCCCCGCAGGCTCTGCTGCTCTCTAACCGCTGTCTTCGTTTTAGCTGCTGCTCTACACTGACATTGACACCGAGGAGTTTGCTGCCCTGTACAGAACCCAGAGGTACCTGAGGCGTCCAAGCTCAGTGATGCTCTCGCTGGTGCTCAGTGTCCTCATCACGCTTTTGAAAAAACCTAAGATGGTGAGCAAGGTGGAGCCAAGCGGAGCCACGTTGGCAGCTGGGGCCTGGGGCAGTGGGTGATGCGGTGGCTTGGCCTTGGCTGGGAGTCAGGAGGTGGGGTGTCAGGTCCAGTCACCCTCCCTGCTATGGAGGGGGCTGGTGGGTGCCTGGGGAGCCCTCCAGGCACAGAGGGTTACCAGTCCATCTGCCCCTTCCGCCTGGTCGGTAAAGGGCATGGCTGAGTAAGGGGACGCTGCTCTCCCGCAATCCCTTCCCTTCCTCCTGCTCTCCCTGCATGCCATCAGTGGCCAGTGCGGGCCAGGAGGCTGCTGCAGTGACTCCTGTGCCACCTGCTGGGAAGCTGCACGGGAGGCTGGTGCTTAGCAACCAGTGCATTTTTGCCAGGGTGGCCGTTGACCATTTCGTCATAAGGAAACTGTGTGTTTCGTACAGGCAACAAAAATGCAGGTCCTGCTGCCAGACATCATGGAGAACCTGCAGGATGCCAACACCGATGCCAAGATGAAGGCCCTGGTGTTCCTCAGGAGCATGATGGGTGACGTGAAGACTGAGGAGGCCAGCCTCATTGCTGTGCAGCTGGCGGAGAAGCTCCTACCCCTCTTTGATGATGTAAGGCTGCCGTGGGCACCTCAGCCCTACAGATGGGTGCTCTGCACAGACAGCTGCCCCTCAGCCCAGCCCAGTGGGCAGCACTCGGGCAGGGCTGCCCTCCTCGCTCCTCTTGCCTGGCCTTTCAGGGCTCTGGGGCCATTCAGCTTCAGCTGCACAGCGGGCCCACAGCTCCTGTGTTCGGGATCCGAGCCCAGAGCATCTCCCCTCACATCAGCCACGCTAACACCCTTGCTCACCGTGGGCAGGGAGCGGCTGTTGATGAAGTCCCCCTGTCCTCCTCCCTACCAGGAGTCCAGCCAGGTGCGGGAGCTCTCCATGAGCCTCTTCAAAGATGTGATGAAGGCCGTGGTGGGGACAAACAAGAAAAAGATGAAGAAGAGAGTGCAGAGGGTCCTGCTCCCGCTCTTCCTCCACATGAGCGATGAGATCGAGAGCGTGGCACAGGTACAGTGACCAGCGACCAGTGTCACGGGGAAGGGCGTGCTGACACCGCAGTCCAGCAGCGGACTGGCCCTGCATCCCCGCATCAAAGCTCTGCCCACCCTGGGCCTGGCCGTGAAGGAGCCAGGGCAGCCCCAGCTGGGCAGCCAAGTGTCCTGCTGGGGGATGCCCGTGGGAGGTGCTGCTGGCCCTGTCCTGCCCCGCTGTCTCTGGCACTCCCGCCCTCCCTGCCTACAGCCCAGGGCCCACAGCTCCTTTGCCCTTCACTTTGCCCCCAGCCCTGGTGGGGCTGGCACCCTGCCCTGGCCGGCAGCATGAGACACCCGAGGTGGTGGCTGCCCCGTGTCCCTGCCCTGGGCACTGAAGCCAGTTCAGCCTCGGTCCCCCGCTGCCTCTTCCCATAAGGGTCTGGGAGAGGCTCGGAGCCTGGCCAAGAGGAGGAGGATGCCAGCTCTCCTTCCCTGGGCTCTGGTGCCATCTCCCATCCTCCGCTTCTCTGCAGGCCTCTGGGGACACCCTCCTCACCTGTGCCGAGTTCCTGGGGTGGAGGAGGCTCAGCCACCTGGCCGAGACAAACCAGACGCACCTAATCGGAGAGTCCTTGGTGAGGACAAGTCCCAAGCCCCAGGGCCGGGTGGACAAGGGCTGCTCCAGGTGCCCGTGGGCCGCTGTGCAACTCTGCCTCTGCTCCCGCCCGGAGCACACAGCCTGCAGCTGCATTCTCCTTCCCTGCCCTCAAGCACGGAGCCCCCAAGGGCTCTTCTCCAGGCCCCTCTCCCCTCCCTGCCCCCGGGGTGCTGAAGGAGACCCCGGCCCATCTGGGCCCTGGCAGTGGGACAGAGGAGTCTCGCCGTCCTCGGGCCCCCTCTGCCTGCAGCTCCCTCTGGACCTCAGCCCCACAGGGCTCCTGGCTGGGAGACGGGAAGCGCCGGGAGGGAAGGGCTGGTAGGAGGGGCTAGTCTAGATGGCTGAGGAGGGTCTGTGCCAGCCCCGTTCCCTTGTGCTCTCTCCAGTTAGTGCATGACAGGAGCAGGGCGGAAGACTATCTGTTTCAGAGCCTGCTGTACCTGCACAACACTCAGGCCACCTTGCGAGAGGCGGCTGTCAGGTTCATCGGTGAGCCACGTCCCCCAGCGTCCCTCTTTTCGCAGCCAGGCCCCTGTCCCCAATGCTGCACTGGCAGTGAGGGGCAGCCCTGCAGTGCCAGAGCCCTGGCTGCCCTCTGCAGGGCCCACCACACAGGTGGGCTCGCTGGGAGCCTTGCTCAGTCCCACTGCCCTTGGGTGCTGCCATTCCCTGGGCTCAGCCCTGCTGAGGGGCAGGAGGGCGTGCAGCCCCGAGCTGGCAGGGCCAGGGGCCGTGCTGCCGGGCGTGTGCTGGGGAGCAGAGCTCTGACGCGAATTCTGTGCCTAGGGCTTGCCGTGCAGCACCTGAGGAACCTAAGTCAGACCAAAGTGTTGAATGTCTGCAACGGTGAGTAGGGGCAGTGCTGGGCTGGTGGGGCAGGGGACAGAGCCTGGGCAGGGTGCTGCCATGCCTAACCCTGCTCCAGGGAGCTGCTTCAGGGGCAAGAGGAACACGTCAGGGCCACATGGGGCATTCCTCAGCAACAGCTTCCAGCTGGTCTGTTTGTCTCACCTGCTCCTCCTGGCCAGGGAAAGAGATGAGTGGGACTGGCATGGTCTGGATGGAGGAGGTCTCTGCACGCAGTGGGGGTTCATGTCTGTTCTGCTTCCTTCTCTTGCAGCCCTCTTGCCCTTGAGGAGAGACAGCGAGCGCTCGATCAGCTCCCTGGCAGCTCAGACCGTGTTTAACCTGACAAAACCCGTGAGAACACGAGGATGGAGCCTGCGGTGGCTGTGCTGCTGGCTCATCTGAGCCATGGAGAAGTGAAAGAATCCTCTGGAAAAGGGCCATAGATTTGAATAATTCTTTGTTTTTAATAAAGCTGGAATAACAAGCCCCGTCCCATGGTGTCCTTCCCATGGGGACCACCCTGAGCGGGCCGAGCAGACAGTGTCCCTCCTGGCCTCTGCTGCTGCCTGCAGGACAGCACCCGCGGACCCAGGCTGTCCTGGCAACTAAGCCCCAGCTGTGCCGCTAGACCACAAAGCCTGGAAGGAAGAGGAGAGAGGCTTTAGCCCAACCTGCCCCTCCTGAAACATCTCAGGGCACGGCAAGGCATCCAAGCTCCGCAAAGCTGGCGAGTCATCATTTCTCCCGGCGTCCAAATCCTCTCTTGTTCTGTGGAGCTGTGTGGGTGTTGGCTGGGATGGAGTTAATTTTCTTCATAGTAGCTCGTATGGGGCGATGGTTTGGATTCGTGATGGAAACAGTGTTGATCACGCAAGGATGGCTGAGCTGAGCAGTGCTTACGCAGCATCAAAGCCCTTTCTGCTTCTCAGCCCCCCCCACCAGCGAGCAGGCTGGGGGTGCACAGGGCATTAGGAGGGGACACAGCTGGGACAGCTGACCCCAGCTGACCAAAGGGACATTCCGTGCCGTATGATGTCGTGCTCAGTGACAAACCTGGGGGGAGGCTGGCAGGGGGCTGCTGCTCGGGGACTGGCTGAGCATCAGTTGGTTGGTGGTAAGCAAGTGCTTTCCTTTGCATTGCTTGTCTGTCTCGGGGTTTAGTTCTCCCTTTGTGTTATTTTCTTATTCATCACAATTTATTGTTACTCTTACTATCCTGTTGTTCCAATCATGAAATGGTTTTTACCTCAACCCACCAGCTGTCTCACTTTTCACCCCTCCGATTCTCTCCCCCGTCCCGCTGTGGGCAGTGAGGGAGCGCCTGTCTGGTGCTCAGTTACCGGCCGGCGTCAAACCACGGCAGTCCTTTCTCCACCCCTCACTCCACACCACGAACGTCAGGCCCAGGTCCCGCACCACCCAGTGCATCCTCAGGAGCCACCGCTCCCCTTCCCACCCTTTTGACAGGATGCACAGGCAGCACTCCCTCAGTCAACGGAGCACCACTGTAAAATGTCCATAAAAAGTCCACAAAACGCCCACGGAGCCCATTCGGCCCATGCCTTCGGGCTCCACCCCTCATGCTGCTCCCTCTGGACAGGAGAGGTAGTGTCTTGCGGGCAGTTCCTGGACACCAAAGCCCGCTCAGGCCGGAACCAAGAGGTCGGTCCCCCTTGTTTTCAGGGTCCAAAGCGCCACTGTTTGCATCTAGCCCACCCTTTGCGTGCCCAAAGCCTCCTGTCCTCGGCCGAAATCCTCACGTTGAGGGCCCCAACCTGTCTTCGATGCCCCACGGCCTTTCCTCAGGGCCCACAGGCCCTGGGGCGTGTCCAACCCCTGAAGGTGGAGCCGGTCGCCTGGCAGCGCCCGCCCAGGAGGGGAGGCAGGGGCCCGGGACAGCCAATGGCCTCAGGGGAGGCGGGGCAAGGCATGTGATTGACTGGAAGCAGGCAGCCAATCAGAGGAAACATCCCCAGAGGGCAGGGTGGGAGGGGAGCAACGCCTCAGGCAGCCAATAAGAGAGAGCATCACCTCAGGGGAGGGTGGGCCTGAAACTAGGGCAGAGTGACAGCCCAGATGGCCAATCAGACATGAAGGGCGGGCACTGCAGCCCAGCAGCCTGCCCACCTGGGGCCAATCAGCAGCAGTAGCACCTCAGGGGAGGAGACTGACAGCGCTCCCGACCTATGAGAGCAGAGATCCAGGGGGGAAGAAGGCGGGCTCTGCTGGTGGCCAGGCCCACCTTCGCCATGGCGCCCGTGAGGCCTGCCCGAGGCCCAGCAGCCCCCAGCCCAGGCCTGAGGCCCCTCTTCCCCCCCTCCTGGCCCTTCCTCCCCTCAGTCGCTCCCGTCTTATGGAACGCCCCATCTCCGAGGGAGCCACCGCGCCCCAGAGAGTCAGGATGCCCTGGCCATGCCGCTGAATGGCAGCCATGGGCCCCGGGGCTTCTGGCTGCCATCGCCACTGGCGCCCACCCAACAGTGATGAGGAGGTGAGGCTGAGGCCGCTGGGATGGTGGTGGGGTGGGGGAGGATGGGTTGGAGTGATGCTTGCTGTGGGTCCGCCCACCATCACATCCCCTCCCCGCAGCCCAAGTGACCCTGCAGTGGCCTGAAGGGTGTTGGGGAGGGGGAGGACGCAGCACCTCTTCCTCCTGGATTATGGTGTGGTGTTGGGGGAAACTGAGGGGATGGGAGGCACAGTTTGGGGTGGGGAGGAAACTGGGACACATACACACACACACACACACACACAAAAACGGCAAATACAGCCCCCAGGCTCCCCCTCGGTGAACACAGAGTGGGGTAGGTGTATGACCTGTGGCTGGACATAGCCCACTTGGCCCCACAACACATTGGCCAATGTCCCCTAAGTGCACTCAAAACCCACTTCCTCAGGTGACCTGTGTTCTCCCACAGACATGGGGATGTGTCCTCCTCCTCCTTCTCGCACCCCAAGTGTGAGTCACTTGAGCGTATTTGCAGTCCTCCCCACCAGTCTTCCATTACTTTCCGACATATGATTTGCGTGAATACTGTGTTGAGGTATGGTAGTCATAGTGCCATCAGAAGAAAGTGAAGAGAAAGAAGATGAGGATGGCGAAGATATTAAAAAGTGTTATAACCTTTGACAGTGGAAACATGTCATTTAGAGCTTATATGAACAGTTTTCCTTCAATGTACCATTCTTTCTAAAGATGAGGAGGGGACGGTTTGCTATTCCCACATCAGAGCTCACTGAGGTTTTAAAACAAAACCCCCAAACAAATGGGTGCTGGAAAAAAGAGTAATTAGACTCCAGGGGAGGCACCAGGGGAGGCTCGAGGTTGACCCCTAGGATACTGAGGTCGAGGATACAAAGGCTCTGAGGCCAGCCATACTCCAACTGAGAAAGAAATTCGGGCAGCATGTGAAGGAGTTGGAGCTGCTTCAGAGGGAATTGGTACTGAAGCACAGCTCCTCCTGGTGCCCCGATGGCCACTACTGGGCTGGATGTTCAAAGGCAAAGTTCCTTCTATTCATCATGCCCCCAGTGCTGCCTGGAGTAAGTGGGTTGCCTTAATCACACAGTGAGCTCAAATAGGAAACCCAAAGTGTCCAGGAATTGTAGAAGTGATCACAAACTGGCCTGAAGGCAAAGACTCCGGAATGCCCCCAGAGGAAGTGGTGTTTCGTGCTGAGGAAGCCCTACCATATGACGAACTCTCAGGTAATGAGAAACAGTGTGCCTTGTTCACTGATGGCTCTTGTCGTCCTATGGTTCCACTCCCTGACCAAGGGTCCCTCCCCACCTTTCCTGTAGGCCCCCTTTAGGGACTGGAAGGTGGCTCTAAGGTCTCCCCGGCACCTTCTCGTCTCCAGGCAGAACAACCCTGGCTCTCTCATCCTGCCCTCACAGCAGAGGTGCTCCAGCCCTCTGAGCATCTTCATGGCCCTCCTCTGGACCCGTTCCAACAGGTCCATGTCCTTCTTGTGCAGAGGACTCCAACAAATATGTAAACACACGTTGTTCTCATCTGCGGCAGTGCTCAGGTTCCCACACTGTGCTCTCACAGCCAGAGGTTGCAGAGACAGGGCCGGGTCTGACTCTTGTTCTTCAGTTTGAGCATGACTGTTCCTCCTCCTATTATCTCCTGTGTGTTTATACACTATAAAATAATTGGCCAAATTTGGAGTGATATTACAAGAAGTATGTAAGCACACTCCAATTCTTTTCCCCTTTGAAGGTAGGTACAAGGTTTGCTCTTCAGTCGTCAGAGCTGTAACACCATCCCTCAGTTTAAAAAAGGCCTTTTGCTCGTACCCTTACTAGTCAAGCAGTTGTTTTCTCCGAAACATTGTTTAACATACTCTTTTCTCTAGCCCATGATCCTGGTATTTTACTGACCTAAATTTCCCTGAAGCTGATTACAATCAACCTTTTCTGGTGAAGACTAAGGAAAAATGTATTTGCTACTACTGTTTCAACCGTTATTTCTTCTCTCTCATTAAGCAATGGATATAAGCTTTTCTTTCCTGGCCTTCACTTTTAAAATGCAAACCAATTACTAGGGGCTCTAACTAAAATTCATTTTGTGTCCTAGTTTTCCTGATTTTATCTCTACCCGTGCACCACATTATCCTGTGCCTTACGCCTTTGTCTTCTTCACACAGTTCTTTTTTTCAGAGCTGTGGATGATAACCTATGAGTCTGTCACCCACTTTAGAGTAGCTTTGTGTTTGGTCATTTCCACTTAGATTTTCAAACCACCTACGTCCCTGCCTGAGCTTTTCCAGCTTAAGAGTTGCCGCGTGTCAGTGTGTTCAAACCGTTCAGACGCATTCTGCCCCACCTGAAGAGGGGAGATGAGGTATCTTGGTCCAGGGGTTCTCTGAAGACAGACCGTGGGATCTGTGATCATTTCCATGGAACGGACCACACTTAACCTCTAGAAGATGACCAAGCAGTATTGTTCCAGAAGGAACATACTAAATTTAGTCACTGAGTCAACATCTGTTTCTTATGTCTGAACAACAGTCCAAACTGATTTTGCTCTGTAAGCATGCTTTCCTTCACTGCGGTTTCACCACCTGAACTGTATTTTGCCGCATGTGTTCCAGCATTTACCCTCACCCAGAGCGCCCTGTTTGGATACCTCCCTTCACACTACTGTTGGCACTGCCTAAAATCTTCAGAAATTCGGTCAGGAGACTTCTAAACATGCATGTAGTAGAAATTACCTACTCAGGCCTGAGCATAACTGCATGCCAGGTGTTCTTCAGCTCAAAAAACCTGGAAAAAAGTAATCATAGAAACTCCATATGCAGAGTAAACTAAATTTGCAGGAGACTGAAAAATCACAGTAATGCTGTTATAGCGCTCTGAAAAGAGAGGAGAGTTTACCTGAGCTTGGCGGGCTTTGACTACAGCTTTTTCGGCACAAGGTCGTATAAAAATATGGGATTCTGCCTGGTTTTATGGAGCTATGCCATAAAGAAACGTCCAAAATTTTACTTCCATGCAATTACATTTAATTAAATTTATGCCTTCTAGATTGTCACTGTTCAAAGCAGTTTAAAGCAGAAGCCTGACTTTCTAGTGGCCTTTCTTCTTATGCCAAACTCATCTGCTGAACCCCACTATTAATGGGTTAGTTCTGTGCCGTGGCACCACCATGTGAAAATACTGTTACTAAAGGTTCTGTTTAAAAAGCACAAGCATCTTGGGGATCAGCAGAGTTATGAGAGGAAATACAGATTACAGGACATCTTAAAGCATGTGTGTAAATGTTTGCTGGCAAACGACAACAGCTTTCTAAACAAACTGGAACAATGTTGAAATGTGACAGCTTCATACATAACGCTATTTTAAAATAGTCCCAGCTGTTAATACTGGCTGTGTGTTTGGGGCCATATGCTACCTTTTACAATATAAAATCAAGTCCACTTGGCACGTGAACAACGTGCACCTCTTGGCAATACCTCCCCACGTTGTATCAGTTCAAAAGATTTAAAGTCCTACCAGTCTTTTCAAAACTAAACGCGTTGCTATGTTATTTTTCACACATGTTAGCTACCAGCAAGCTTTTACTGCTGCCGTTTTTCTGTCACTAGTCTTTTCTCGGCAAATGTCCCGCTGTCACTGGAAATCTCATCACGTTGGACAGTTTACTGAAAACATTTTATTGTAATCAAAAAGTGATGTAACAGGGTTCTGTGTATTCTATAATTCATTCTGCTGATATTTTATAATCAGTTATAACAGCTGCTTCTGACAGGCAATTAAAAAACATACACTCAACCATGAAAATGTTCACAGTACCTGAAACTCCACCCAAACTAATGAACGGTCGTTAAAACTAAGATGCCCCAGCAAAACCTTTCACGTTGCATGTCACAACTCACGGTTCTGTACAAAATGTTCACTTCTATAAAGCTCTGAAGTAAAAATCCAGCTGCAATATTTTAAGGGCAGCACAGTCTCCTCCATGCCATTATTTGCCATGCCTGAATTCGTTTACATTTTAACAAAATTTGATACAGACTTAAGAATTCAGTCATTTTTTCATTAGCTGTCATTCCATGTAGTGACAGATTTCACTTTTTGGTCATCCTTCTCTTCGCTCTTCTTCGATTTTTTTCTTCTTGTGTTTGTGTTTTTGGCTCTCTGCGAATTCTGTTTCGTTTCCAATGTGTTTCTTACGCTGCTTGTGTTTCTTATGCTTCTTGTGCTTTTTATTCTCTTTTTTCCTTTTCTTTTTCTTGCTGTCTTGACTCTCTCCTGAGCTGGCACTGCCGCTGTGGCTTCGAGTCCAACTCTCAGAAGGGCTTTGACTGTGGCTGCGGCTAACGCTAGGACCGCTTTGACTTTGGCTTTGGCTTGCATCAGGCTGGTCAACTGCAGGAGGTTGCCGCTGTATCCTCTTTTGCCTTAGCAACAGCCTTGTCTTTTGGTTCTTTAGGATTTTTTTCTGCAGCGTCCTCATCTTTTGCAGACACAGTACTTCAACAGACGTCTTCAGCAGGGGCTGTTACGTCATTATTATACAGCTCCGTGGTCTTAATGACAAAACACAGTAATGTTCCTTATCAAAAATTTTATCTACTTTTCTTTTTCTTTTTTCAGGTTTTGCATCAGAAGGTTTGCTTTTTTCAGCAGGTTTTTTGACTTATGCTCTTTGCTGGAGGGCTTGTCCGACTTGGTTTCTTTTGGATGGTCTTTCTTGGCCTTTTCCTCCTTGGCTGGCCTGGTTTCTGGGTGATCTTTTGTCACTTTTGGGTGAACTTTCCATGGGGTAACAAGAGCCTTCTCATTGTCTTTGGCAACTCCTCCTTCACTTTTTTCACAGGAGGTTCCTGTGAAATACTGAGAGATTCTTCACGATCGGTGTCCACCTTCCCTTGGGAACCTTTAGCTTTTTTGTCTTTCTTGGGAGGCACCACCACTTCTACTTTCATCTTCGCCTTGTCCTTCTCTTCTTTCTCCTTTTCAGACACCAATTGGAAAGCAATAGAATCTGCTTCCATAGGCTCATCTCGCACAGGGGTGGCATCATCTCTGCTTGGGAGCGTGAACAGAGAGTCTGTTTTAATGTCTTCTGCTGTTACTGGCTCTCTGTGTTTTCTTGCACCTTCTAAAAACTCAGCATTGGGAAATCCTTTATTCTCATCCCCTTTTCTTCTCTTCCGGTGTTTTTTACATTCATTTCCTTTGCCATCTTCCAGTGGATATTCCATGTCCTTCTCATTTGGTTTTGGTGGATCTTTCATGCCATGGCGCTCTCTTCCAGAAGGTTTTTCAGGGTCATTTCCATCTCTATTACGACTTCTGTGGCTTTGCCCACCAGGATAGTCTTCCCTGCGTCCCCGAGCGTATGGCAAATTCTCTCGTCCAGTCCCAGGTGGACCAAACCTATCTGGAGAAGTGTTCTCTCTATTTACTGGTGGTCGAGGTTGAGCGCCAACAGCAAAGCCCTTGTAAAACTTTTCGTACCATTCTCTATAGTTCCTTTCCCATTCTCTGGGTCTCTCCTTTTCAAATGGATCTCTGAGGTCAACAGATCTGCCATGGTAAGCTTTCATATTATACGGGGGAACTTCTCTGTATCTGTTAAAGTACTGCTTTTCTCCATCCCCTTGAGGTATAGTCCATTTAGTGGGAGACCGGCCTCTAAACGCTGGAGACCTTGACGGTGGATGGTGTCTTCTGTATGGGGGTGACCGTGACTTTGAATGGCGATCACCGTGTGACCTTGACCTAGAGCGATAGTTACGACTCTTCTCTTTGCCTCTTCTTGGATAGGGTGGTGATCGCGAGAAGGAACGAGAACAGGAACGACTAAATGATCGAGAGTTGGAGCAAGGGCGGGAAGAACCTGATCTTGACTTGGAGTGGGTATACGAACTCCTGGAGGAAAATGAAGCGCTAGAGGGAGACTTAGACCTTAGGAAAAAAAACAACACAAAAACCGTAAATTAAGTTAATTCAAAACAGTCACTCTCCCGTTTTTTTTTTTCCTCCCAAAATTACTTGTTTGTGTTTTTTTTTCCCCCTCTCCATATGCTTATGTCAAAGCTGCGTTCAGCTGCTGACATAACGCTACTGCCGATTGAAGACTCTGATAACATGTAAAACTTTCTGCTTACAAGAGAGAACACCTGCTGCTTTGATAGCGCAAAAGCATAGAGGAAGGGTAAGTTTATATCCACCATTTCTGTCACATGAACTACCACAGCTATGGATTGATTGAAGGTGGCGTATACTGGCTTCTGCTGGTGCGTGAACGCACACGTGTTTCACTACTCAGCCACGACACGCAGTGCAAATCCTTTTTGGTGCAGTAAGATGCAAAAAGAGCAAGTCTTAATGGCTACAGTGCACTATCAAGAAGACAGTAAAGCTCAATTTTAAAATGCTTGCTTAGTCGATTTAACTTCACTACTTATTTGGCAATTTGTACAAGATGCAAAATACGGATTGTATGGCAATCCTACATACAGGGCACTTATAGCCAGATGTCCTAGCAAAATTTTGCACATAATAGCTCTAACCAAGGATAGTGACGGCTTCTGAACTCAGCCTCTAGGTCTATGACCCATTGCCATTACTCTAGGAAAGATACCGGCAGCGTTACTAATAGAGCTGTTCAGACTCCTGCCCACGTGATTTTTGGGGATAGAAGATGTCAGCTACCCTGATCTTTTTCTTCACAAGGTTTGCTTTTATTATTTTTTAAAGAACCATTTCACATTATTCCACGTGTGTTCATTAGCATCATTCCTCCCCTCAAAGTCCTTCACCCATTCAAGGTTTCCTTACACGCAAGTCGTATCTTTCAATTCCTAAGAAAAGTTTAACAGTGTCAACAAAATACTAGCCAAAGCCACCAGTTTCCAGTGGTGGAGGATACAAGGGAGGTGGAGGCACAGGCACAAAGACTGGTGTTGATGCTGGTAGTGTTGGGGCTTGAATCCTCCTTTGGGTGCATTCACAGTGTGGGTGTCCTCGATTTGAACTTCTAAAGAAACCCCAAGATGCGTGTCACCATTTGTAATACTCTGCCCTGATTTTAAAGCGCTAAGAGAACGAAGTGGGAGCATGGTGGCAAGCACTTCTTGTTCTCAACTTAAGCATTTTTCTCCCTGCTTTCTGTTCATTTGAGACTACAGTCATTTCTTGATCTTCATACTTGCCCTCCACATCCTCACTCCCGGCAGGTCCCTCAGTCTTCTCTCCTGATACTCAGCTTTGCGACTGTGCGTGGAGGCTGCCCGTGCTTAAAAGAGACTCCCATCTCCCATGTGCTGAGTGTCCACCGCTCCTCTGCCACTCCTTGATACACGTAATACTTCCCATGTTGTTGATGACGTATTTGGCCTGTTCTTGTCCCTGAATTATTATTTTCTTGCTTACTGAATTAAGATTTCAGACAGTCTGGGGGATGGATCCTGGTTTCTGTTATTTATTTATCCTAAGATTTTATAAACACGATGCACCCTTACAATCTACCTAGAACAAATTTATACCAAAAGGAAGGACTAGCTTGACACTGTGATAATAGATAAGACGGGCTCCTCTCTCTCCATCTGAGAGAAAGCAGCTTGGCTATTGGACATGACTACATTGAAGAAATTCAAAATTGTCAGAAAATAACAGCACTGACTTTTCCAATCATGTGCTCAATCAGTATCAACTAAGTTGTCAAAAAAAAACCCAGAATGTTGGAGTCTGGTTTCTATTGGGAAATCAATTTTTTCAGCTCCGTTCAGCCAGCAATCAAAAGGGTGGCTTTCCATCCGATCCTTTGATTCTATTTCATTTTTATATGGAACTATAGCATCCTAAAAAACTGTTCATTTTTCAGAGTCCTCTTTTCAATCATGCACCGGGTTTTTATGTTAAATAATCTCACCGCAAGCACTGACTCCCTCTGTCAAAGCCAATTCAAATTAAGTCATTTAAAAATTAATTACCACTTGTATTCTCCACAGCTATCTGTGCATACTTTCTTCATTGTAAATCAGCTGTTGTATAAGTTAGGTGTTATGGCCTCGTTACAAGCAGTAATATATTGAATTGCTGTGGAATACTTACAGTTCCCAGCCTGGTCTGCCACCTGCTGAGCGAGGTGTCCTGGCTCTCGTTGGATGACCTTTTGGAGTCGGGAGAGGAAAAAGAGAAAAATCCCATTCAGTGTATCTGAAGGTAATTTTTTAAAGAAATTCTGAAGTTATAGTCACGTACCAGTCGTGGGCACTGATTGTCCTTGGGGGCCCGGAAGACTCGGTAATGCTGGTTGTCTTCGTACAGGAACCTGACAGGCCTTGTGAGTAAATGCAAACGGTTGGAAAATAAGCTCCACTAAATGCAAGAATCACTGCATATGTTGAAATACAACTTACCTTCTCTTTCAACAAACTGCTGACTGACAGTGAGGGAGATGCAGAAGGTTCAGCAGCAGTCACCAGAGCAGCAGGAGGTATAACGCTAGCGGCATTGCTACAAAAAAACCCCAAATTTTTATTGTTCAAGCAGTCTTTTGAAGTGCTACTTGAAACGGAAAGTCCAAGATGAGAAAAGGCTGACTACTGTAAATGGACAAAAAAATTTACAAAATAATCTTCATGAGGTTTACAGAAGTCAACTTGGCCAATTCCAAATGAAGCGCTGTCGAGAAGTCCATGTGGACTGCTGGCAGTTAAAGAGAAAGCTCACTGGAAACATATTTTATTAAGGTAGCTGCACATGAAAGGATTAGAGTACGTTTAACCCCCAGAGAGAGCCTCAGTTGTGGAAGACGGAAGCACTGCAATTCTATTAGGAAACGTTTCTGTGCTACTTCAGGGGCTGCCTTAGAGGTTCTTTTGGATTGCAGTCCTTTGTATTCAGCGGTACGGCTGAGCCTGACACTCTTCTGGACAGAGTGGCTGTTTGCATCCAAGGCACAAAGTGGACAGAGTGGCTGTTTGCATCCAAGGCACAAAGTCAAAGGATGTAAGCCCTAAACAATAGAACAGGTTTTTCACGTATTTTCCTATGACTTCATGGGTTGCACACTTAGACGATCATGTTTGTAAATACTTCACATTTACAGTGGTTCAGTGTTTATTATCCAATCTGTATGTGTTGCTGACTGCGCTGTGTGTTACTGAGGATGGCTCTGACTTATCATAAGATTGATCGTAGAAATACTGCAGAAAGAAGTAATGTGAAAACACTTGGCCTATTTTACCCACAATTGTGCTTTTACACTTTCCATGAAAATATTATTTCCTCAGTACTAAAGAGAAATTAACGCACTCAAGAAGGTTTGCCATAACAAAACGGTTTCTTTAGGAATTGCTAGCCACTTCAAATGAAAGGGCTCCTGGGGAAAAAGCGCTCCTCTCTCCGGGTAAGCCTGTACGGAATGACTGATAAGGGAACCAAACAAGCAATACTTGTGAGAACATTCTTGCAGGAGGCACACTTCCAACTTATCAAAGTGTCCTCATTCAAAGCGAGGACTTTCACAAAACAGAACTTCCGCAGTTATCTGGAACTGCCTCTAATGAGACATAAATCACTGGTGGAGAAGCTCAAGAAGAATAATAATGTGACTTTGGCATCTTGGTGTCTTTTATATTCATGTTGATCTACAGATTTACTTACTGAAAAGGTCCAGGAGGTGCAACAGTCATGAGTGGTGGTGGAGGTGGTGGCGGCTGCTGCTGCTGCTGCTGAATGGTCTGGTGGAGCCCTTTTGTGTAGCCAGTTCCATTGCTGAAGTTGTTCACAGCCTAGAGGCAGAAGAACATTTACCACAAGGTAACATGAAACTTCAGTAGATACATGAACAAAAGCCTCCACAGGGTAAAATTACTTGTGTAATCCCGTAAATGCTATCAATCCTAAAACGAATCAACATACAAATACACGAACACATCGCCTTAAACACTGGTAGTAACAACTGGTAACTCAGAGTACCTGTGTTTAAAATACTTCAGTGTTAACACCGAATTTGAAAGTAAGGCAATCATGTTAAACAAAAGCGCGACCTGAATTTGCCCCATTGTCTCCAAAGAGTTGTCAGCTTCTCTAACAACAGATAATGAATTTGAAAAGTAAATATAGCCTGTTTAATTTAGCGGGTTTTGAGGAGATGTAAATTAATATTTTCTTCCCTTTTGGCTTTTTACAAATAGACTTTTCTTACAGTTTACATAAAAGTCATCCTGTTACCTTGCGTAGGAACTCGTTGGCAATTAAAGCATCAGGGGAAACGTCTGTCTGATGACACGTTGGGCATGTGTGTTCCTCAGATTCCAGCAATGCTGTTCTAATGCCTGTGCGTAATTAGAATCATCAAAGTAGGTTTAGCCAATGTAAGGAAATTCTGGGGGCTCCAATCAATCATAAAAAGACATATATGATTAATGGGGGAATATGGTCTCGAACTGAGAGCACGAAGCTATGAATGTTCAATAGTGTAACACACTTCTAGGATGCAGCAAATAACTGTGCAGTTTTGGTATTTTACTAATGTAGCGTTTGAAGACGGCTGCGTCTGGATGTTTCGACTATTCTTTTTTCCACTCTCTAGTACAGTGAGAAGTCACCACCCTGCAGGTTAATGAATAAAACACAGCTCAAAAGAACATCAGTAGCCTCGAGTTCTGAAGGTTTTAACCAGCTCTCCCGTGGAGAAGAATGTGGATTAAATGCCTAACTATCGGTTTGTGGCAGACCACAGTACGGTTGGCTGTACTGAGCCAACCAGAGTTGGCCATAACGATTTTGTGTGAGAGAAGGGGCTGTGAAAAAACCTAAATGTATTCAATATCTAATACTGTAATCACCTGCGCAGCTATGCACTCTCCTCATGCTTGTCCTTCTGCATGTAAAGAGGATTTAACTAGATACGTAAAAAAGGAAAAAAGCTTTCTGTCTTTTTTTTTTTTCCTTTATACGAGAAGAGTCCTTTCCTATTCAGCAGATGCTTAAGTATAGAATAGAACTGGTAACAAAGAAATTTTGTCATCTCCTGTTTCTGCTTTCAGAAAATCAGATGTGGTGTTTGGAGTGAACAAACAGGGCAGTAACACTTACATTCGTCACAATAACTGTTTCCGCAGCAGGGAATAACGGTTGCATCAGTCATTATCTCTTTACAAATGAGACATAACAACTCATCAGGAATAGGGTCTTCTGAGGAGGAGGAGGAGGAGGAGGAGGACGGCTCCGCTGGTAAGAAGGGAGGCTTCTCCTTCTTTCCTCTAGCATAAGCTTCCCTGGAGGGCGGGGTGGGGAAGGAAAAAGAAAAAAGTTAACGATGGGTACAGGAAAGCTTTTCCAAGCTCTGGAGTTCCAGGGGCATGAACAGCAGGACCGCCCTATTTCAATATGAGAAATTATCACAGATTTTGAGCTTAACATACAATGACAATGCTTCCTCCCTCGTGGTTACAGATGCCGGCCAACTTGGCTGCATTGCCACTCAGACATTTACGCATGGTTTCTCTCCTTCACCTTTTGGTCAGTCCAATTAGTTCCATACTTACGCATTATTAATTGGTATTGCATATGTTCCGCTGTTTGTGAGCATAGCACCCTTGGTATTGGGATCTTTCACCTCCGTCATGAAAGAGCTTGGAATTCCCGTGCTCTTCTTAATTCTGGGAACAGGCTTAAAATTTTTGTCCTGTTCAGAAAAGAAATGCAGACATAGCTCATCTTAAGACCCACACTTAAAATGACACTTTGATGATTAATTTAAGCAGCAAAAGCCCTTAGTCCTCTCCTTTTACCTAGCCTAAGGGTTACTCAACTAAAATACTTATTTTGCTACGGGAATATAGCCAGGATGTTTCAAAGACTTGAGCAGCATTTTGAACTCCGTGGACATTCTTTTGCTTAACTTCAGCTTCCGCAAGGATTACGTATTGCTTAGCTCACCATCCACCCGGAGAAGAGGCACAAACCCGCTCCTCCTCCACAGCGCAATTCAGAGGGAGAGCCCAATTCAGGGCTCTGAACCAGTCACTGGAGAAACTTAAGTTCACCGTCAATACGTACGAAGGTTGCATATGCATTCGGTGACTAACATTACACGGCATGAATACTCAACCAGAGACTCGTGTAATTAAAACACGCAAATATTCAGTTGGTGGGGTCAAGAGAAACACCTTCCTTTTATGTGGAATTCTAAAAACTGAGAACTGACATTAAAAAACGTTAAAACCAGGAAGATTTTCGATAGTATTGAAATATATAAAAATACGCATGACAGCTCACAGAGAAAGATCTATGGACGTATTGAATATCTACGACCAAGAAAAAAGAACATTTTACGTTTTAAATTCCAGGTTTCCCTTGAATTTTGAAGGGTTTTGCAACATTGCCCTATAACCCCTGTATTTCACCCCAAGAGAAAGAATTCCTAATCTGAGTGTTCATGTATTTGTTACGTAACTGCCACGTGAAAAATGAAAAGCGAAGTCACAGCAGAAGTCCCCCGCAGTCTTACCCCACTCGTTGGGCAGTTCTTTATGTAGTGGCCAGGTTTTCCGCAACGAAAGCGTATATAGGATGGTGGAGGTGTATCCCAGGGTTTGGTCACGTAACTAAAAGTTTTTTGAGAAAAGAAGAAAAAGGTATGCATGTGTCTCTCTTCTTCAAACAAATATCTCCACAATTTTTCCAGAATCTTCAAAGAACAGATTTGACGTTATCGACACTTACTTGATTGGATCGTATTCACGGCAAGACTGTATCATCATAGCTTTTATTTTGTCTTCTTCGGAAGCATTGGCTTCAGCCAGATTGTCGGTCTGTTTAACAGGTAAGCATTTGACACACGCGTTAGAAACACATTTGCGCCCACACAGCCAGAGACGACACCACTCACCCCATCCTGTAAAGAGCAGCACAATGCTAGCTGGGGCTGCATGAGAACAGCTGCTTATAGAAAATACTGTTGTCCTGAAGATGTTCTGGGGAGTCCTTACGCCACCACATGACGTTGATGTGCCCGTTAACCTCCTGGAAAAGAGCATTCTTGGGCACTCAAAACCTTGGATTCTGTTTGCACCTCACATAAAGACTTGTGTAACCACTCCAGTTTTCTTCCAAGCGGACTGAAGCCATGTGTAGAAAAAATTATGCTATGCAGTACTCTTCAACTGATTTTTAAGCTCCAGACTATTGGAAGGAGGAGATATCCACTGTACGTTTAATGAAGAAAGATGTATGCAATAATCGCTATTTACACTTTGCAGCATTAAAAGGACACTCAACTCAAGAGTCGGGGAAGCTGTTTCTGCTCGCTGAAATTCAGCTCCAGACACAGAAGCGTTAAAAGGAATCAAGCTTTTTATAATCCCTCAGCAAGACAAAAGACTCTTTGCAGTAGAAGTTTGACCATCATGTGCTCTTGGCAGTCCAAACCGCGTGTTCTCCCCCTACTAACTTCTTCATATTAAGTGATTTAACTACAGTAAGCAAAACCTGCAGGTCTTTTCCAGTTGACTGTGTCCTTTTAACATACAAATTGTAATATAAGCCTTGTGCAGCACTAGATCTTCAAATTACTGAAGCCCGCTGGATTTATTTAAGCAGCATTTCTTAAAACGTTTTTATTAGACACAAGTGCAGTTACAAGCAGGGTCTAAGGGAGTAACTGTCAATGATTTGGACCTTCAGGTACCCATCCTTCAGATCAGCCACTCATGGGTTTGCTTTTATATGCATTCATTGACAAAAGCAACAAACTAGTTTCTACATTTTATTAATTGGTTGTTTCTTAGATGTAGTTTTTTCTCAACAGTAACATAATGCAGATGGACATCTCTGAAGTCATTTCCATTAACATTTACAGAAAACTTTACAGATGCTTGACTCACGTGTTGGAACCCAAACGGTTTACAAAGCACGTCCAAAACCCACAAAACATTACTAGGAATAGACCAAAATTGAAATACAGCATTTAATACATCGTAATAACAAACCAGAAGACTGATAACACATTGCCTCCATGCTAAGCCAGTCTGCACTAAAGAGGTTAGAGAAAGTAACAGGTTTGAGCTGCCGTATTTTTCTGAAATACTTAAATTGTCTCAAAAGCTTAAACATGTGCCCCACTTGGACAGTTTTTCACAGTTTAAAGTAAAACTTCACGTGAGGTTACAGATTTCACAAGGTGCAATCGCTAGAGCTTTCCCAGACAAAGTTACGCATTGTTGAGCAAAAAATGCAAACAGTTCCAGAGCAAAACACAGTATTACAACGGTTTCAGGAGGTCACAGCTGCTAATATGCCACACATACACATTGGTATATTCCGATAAACGATGAGGTATGTTTTCAGAATTTACACAGTCGGTGTGCAAACAAATTAGTCTGTGTTGTTCACAAGACAAATTTTGTGTTGTGAATTTATGAAGTTGTGCAACTCTCAAAGAATGGATCTGTAACTGTAATGACTGGCAATTGAGAAATAGCCGTGCAAGTGTCCGTGTTACAGTATTTTGGCTGTGGCAAAGCCCCCTGAAATGTCCATAACTTGCAGCCAGTTCCATTCTTCTGTAAAAAATGTTTTAGTTTCCAACGCAAAATTAATGAGACGTGTGAAAAATGGTAAACAGCGTCTGAAGGGCTTCTTTTTTGTGTCTTGAAGATGAGTAATCCTGCAACGTTATGTTGAGGCTGATAAGGTACTCCCCTTCTCTCTGCCCAAACTGGGAACTGCTCTTTACAGGATAGTATTGAAACACACATGCATTTTAAAGTTAAAATAAATACTTTAAATTATTAAAAATTAAATTTAAGTTTTGTTCACATTACAACAGCTATCCAGCTATAGACCACAGCATAAGATTTAAAAATATAAAGCAAACACTTTTTTTTGAGGGGGTAAGTATTTGACAAGATTTTTTTTTTATATATATATATATATATATATATATATTTACCTTCACAAGCTGGGCCAGAGAAAGAGGTGCAGGAGAGTCATCAATCTGTTCACAAAAAATGAGACACATATTCAAGTTCCACAATCAAAACACAGCGATAGTCAACCTCTACTCTAGGCTGAGAGCAGCACTATATCCTCTGAGCGACACTGAAAGAGGCGTTTCAAACCCGGTGTAATTTGTCTTTGGACAAAACAAAGTCCAAAACTATGAGGGCTTAGGAGTGCCCGTGTGGTTAATGAGAAGAAACTAAATGAATCAAACCCGCTTGAGATCAGCTGCTTGCTCCCGAATATCTCAGAGAGGGACCCTTGTCAAATGCTCACAACTGCTTAAAAGTTGAAGAGGTAAGGCGGCTGTCAATTTTCATCTGAAAAGGTTTTTAAAAAAATATTTATTTGAGAAGGACTCATCACTGCGGGAAACTTACCTTCAGTGTAGTTTGTAAACTAATGGTTAATTTCACATCATTGATAAAAGCACGTGATTACGCTTCTAGGAACAGAGTACAGCTGCCTGTCAGAATAAAGCACCGGCACATCGGCCCTGGAACAGGAACTCTGCCCCTCCGCTCAAGAAGGTTAAAAATGCCACGCTTGCCATACCCCACCAAGCCCAAACAAAAACAGCAATCCAAACCATCAGCCAATAAAAAAGAATAAGCTGCTCAAATTACTGAAATGAAGGTGTTCACCACGACAGAGATCCTTGCAGTCACTGGCACAGCCACACTAAAAGGATCCCCTTCCTCGCTTTGGCTGTAGTAACAGCAGGAGGCAGCACACATTTGCAAGCGGGCAATGACAGCTAACGTAAGAGCAAGGCGATGAAGAAATAGCCAAAGAATAAGCTTTTGTGCATCCTTTTTCAAAAAGTCTTAACTAATTTTACGTTTCCTGCTCTACGGTACAACAATAATTGGCAAACTTCCCAGTGATTTATTCCTACCACACTAAGATCCAGGTTCTGCTTTGAAATACATACAGAAACCTGTGTATTTCAAACAAAACAAAACAAAATCCCCACACTTTTGACCAAGACCTGAGGTAGATTTCAGACTAAAGCTAATTGTGTCTCCAACACTAGAAGCACCTGAGGCTGCGCTGATTTACAGTGAGAGAGAGGACATGTAAAGAGCAATGCAAGGCTTCTGCCCTCCCTCCTTTTGTTTTTTGGTGGCTTTTTTGAGACACCTCTGTTGGCTGGTGGTAAGATGCTACTTAGAAATATAACGCAGACATGGCAGGGAACACACGAGGCTAAAAGAATGGTAACTTTATTTATGAGCATGTGACTTGTGTTTATACACATGCTAGCAAGCAACGAGAAAAATAATGCTTTTCAAGAAATAAAAACCCATCTGAATCAGATCAAATACTATAAATGTGGCTTACATAAATTTGACTGGGTCAGTTAAACTAACTCCAGCCCAACTGATCAGATCCAGTGATCCAGGGTTAGTGTAATGCCTCACACCATTCTAGTGAAGAAATAAAGATGAAAAATTAAACGCTCCACACAGTAAGTTTTATACTACAAGGACTATTTTGAAACATACAGTTTCACACAGTATTCAAGCCAAGTGCCAAATCCAGACCTAGACCATTACAAGTCCAATACAAGTATTTCCCTGGGTTACTGATCTAGATTTTAGCAGCAGAATGACAGCGTTTTCAAACCTGAAGAAAAATGTTGCCCCTTTTCCCAATGTAAATTCAAAGTGGTGGTATACTAAAGAAAGGCTTAACCTTTGGGCAATGACAGCAGCATCCAACCCTGAGAACACCCAGATCCAAAACTGTACTGCAGGCAGAAGTTAAGAAAAGTGACAGGGATTTTACCCACAAATGCACCAGAGCGGCCAGGGGTGAGTGGCCCTGCTCCCTGCCCCACAGGGGGACCCCGGGCACAGACCCCAGCCCCCCACACGCAGACCCCGGCCCCGCGCCTGCCTGGGCACCCAGAAGCTCCTTCCTCTTTGCGGGCAGCCTTTGGGCTCAGTGCTGCTCCGCAGGCAGGGATCATCTCCCAGGGCTCCAGCCTGGAAAGGGGCAGCGGAGGCACCAGCTCAGGCTGCGGGCAGCACCCGCCTGCTCCCGGCGAGCATCCCTCCGGCACCAGCCCAGGGACCCTGGGGTCCCCGGGGGATGTGTCCCCCGGTGCAGGGAGGCCCGATCCCAGCAGGGCATGAGCAGCCCAGAAAGGCTTCTCCCAGCCCCTGGCCTTGCAGGGGTGGGGGGAGAGGGTGAGCCAAGCTCCCAGCCCCCCGAGCTCCCCAGAGCAGGGTGCCCACCCCACTCCATCCCCACGGTGCCTGCTCCAGCCTGCCCGGGCGGTGGGGGTGCCCACCTCCCTGGAGTGGGGCCCTACCTCTGGCAGCATAAGTGTCCCCTCCTTTAGGGCTTTCATGATAACTCCTTAATGTCAGCACACGCAGAGAGGTGTTGGGAGAAGGGAAGGGCTGGGTTTGTTGTTTGAGGCGTCAGGAGCAGGGGAAAAGGGCTGCGTGGAGAGCAGGGGAGCAGTGCTGTGTTGTGCCCGTCGCCAGGCACCCGCAGTTGCAGCTGGAACACAGGCCATGGCAACGGGAGCGCAGTGGGGACGGGGACAAGCCCCCTTAAAGCAGGGGTAGCTCAATACATACATACCCCCCAAAGTCAATAATCCCAACACATTAGACTTCCTTCCTGTCTTAAGCGCTTCTTCCTAACCATGCCGTCACTTAACAAGTGGGTTTGCCCAGAGCACTGCAGACTGTCTTTGGGACGCTGGGGCAAGTGCAGCACGTCCTTCCGAAGAAGTCTGGATGTACTGACATGCCAAGGAAAAACCCAGCCCGTCCTCATGTACAAGTGCTAGCCCAGGCTCCAGGCGGCACCTTCTGGGCCTTTGAGCCACCAACCCCTCACCATCCTCCATTCCTTACCGTCTCACCACACAACAGCTCTTGCGGGTTAGTAGATGAGCAGCCAGAACAGAAGCCCAAGGGCAAAACCCCAGAGGAAACGCAGCTACAATTCTGAAAAGCAATCAACAGGTCCCAGTGACACCAAGGGGGTCGCTGCAGTCTACGGGCAGGGCTGGAACTTGTACTTCTGGTGGCATTTGTTCCAAGGCAGCTCCTACAGAGCAGACAGCCCTGCTGGGACAGGAGATGCCCTCTGCGTTGCCTCTGAGGATGGTGGGACCCTTGGAGGTTTCCTTGAGGTACACATTGAGCTTTACCCACAAATGCACCGGGCTATAACCTTGTGCCAGAATTTGTACACTGGGGTTTAGATATTTTCATTTGGAGACAAACTGCTTCATCAGATAAAGTGGAAAGATAAATGCAGAACTTCAGAATACCACTTTCTGTAGCAAGGATATGTAAATTCACGTCAACCTGTTAAAGACACTGCGGTACTCAGAGGGGCCCAAACAGTATCACTTCAATTGTACAGTTTTTAGGAACAAATGCCCAAGTATTTAAGGACATGAAAAGGAATCAGAACTGTCCTCAAAACCTATGGGATATGTTGGGTTCGGTATTTGTTGAGCCCCTGAGTCACAAGTAAGAAACAGTACCAAGTTTAGCAATAATGGTTTCTCAGTCGTTTTTGAAAACATTTTCAAAAAGCATTAGGCAAAAAAGTACTTAAAAACAGAAGCTAAGTGATACAATGTGAAAATGAAAAAACACAAAGCTCTCTAAACAATTTTTATTGCAAGAAACAAAAACCCCACACCCCCATACAAGCATACATATTGGCTAGCTATAGACAGACAGATGTAGCACATCAGTGTGCAAACCTTGAACCGGCGTGATCTAAAAACCATCATATATCACCTGTTCAACACAAAGTCATACAGGAAATAGCCCAGCGTGTTCAATATGAAATACAATGCGTTACGAGGCACAAATACCAATATTCACATTCGAACTGCGCAAGCGATGGCATTACTCAGTCTTTACTATGCTGAATTAAATACACTGCAATTGCAATATATACAGTGTTTTACTGGAAAATATATGAAGTTAATGTTTGCAAAATTAACACAAGGCTATTTGTTTAGAATTTCCTTAGAATTTCTTGTTTAGAATTAAAGGTGTTGAAAAAAGGGTGAGATTGTGTTTTTACATACTGCTTTTGATGTTCCACTCACTGGCTCAGTTCCGCTTCTGGAAGAAATAAAGGTGATCAGAACTTCCACACAGAAGAGAGCCCGCCACCTGTGTCTATTTCTTGGAGCATCAACAGCCAGACTCCTCAGCTGCTCAGGGCTTTCCGTTTAAATGGAAACAAAACTGGCTGTGCTGGAATTTGGATCACAGACATTTTGGGGACTTGAGCTTACTTTCAGAAGTAGGGCAGAATTGGTTGCAGCTAAAGTGCTATCTCCCCTCTTAAAGTGTGTCATCTAGTTTGAATTAACCAACGGGATGTGAATTCTTTGAATTAATTTTGAATTAACTAAAGGGACGTGAAGTCACTTTTTGCAGAGCAGAGAGAGTCAAACGATATTACCTATGAAGACAGCCTTGAAATGCCTTCCAAAAACAGCATGTGCCTGAAGCACATGGGATAAGCATGGGATAAACACATGGGGTAAGCAACAGCGGCTCCACAAAAAGGCCGAGATTGCTACGCCTGTGCTGAACGGAGGGTTTTGGCGGTTCTGCAGAAGATTACAAGTGGCAGCACCTCTCCTAGAAAGAGACTGCATATATGAGGACAGCAACCAATGCATTTATTCACAAATTCTGCAAGCCTGCAGAGGTCAATTTGAACATGCACAACAGGTGTACGATGCAAAAAGAGGAATAAGTCCTCTTTTAGGAATAAGTCCTCTTAGGAATAAGTCCTCTTTTAGTATTTTGTGAATATTCATTGACTGTTAGAAGAGAAGCATGGATGTCTGCCTTCTGAATAGACTGTCCTTGCATGTAGAAATAGAGATACGCTCGTTTTCAATCTGCTTAAGTGCACCGTGCAGACAGCTCCCACCATCCAATAACAGGATGATGGGAAGCAGCTAACTCACTGAGAAATAGAAGGGACTTTGTGAGCACTGATATCTTTTCCCTGGAGTCATTCCAGATGTTTCTGTCACTGTTGCAGAGAAAATTGGTCATATTGGAAAAAGAAATCCTTCCATCTCATTTTGGCTGTGTCTGGCTGTGTCTTTGCAGCCCCAGTTTCCAAAGTGAGTCTATTAGCTTCTGCAGTCCTTCTCTGATGAGGTCAGGTCCTTCTTAGCTCATGCTTGGTATGAAATTGACATTTTCCAGTTAATTTCATGCTTGGTTTTGCATACTTTGGGTTTATGCATACTCTGGGTTTATGCATACTCGTTTGCTGATTTTGTTTTCCATTTTTCCATTATTCAAGTTAGATGGGACTAGTTTTATATACAGAAGAATTTAGGCATCTTTCATAGGGTTTCACCTCAATCACATTCTTAGGGTGCAAATTGCCAAAATATTTAATAAAACCAGAGTATTTCCATTGCTTTGTATATAACAAGAAAAGCATCTCTTAGAGGGTGGGTGAAAGACCAGATGGATGCAGCTCCTCTGACTGTGGCATTCCCATGTCTTGAGTGAGTCAAAAAATCTCCAAAGCATTGTCTTGGATCAAGGTGGTACAGGAGGATTGAGGTAAAATAACAAAGCCCCTGCCTAGTGGGGCTCCTTCTGGGGCCAGCACTGCTCAGTGGTTCCATCAGTGGCCTAGATTGTGGAGCTGGCCTGAGCATTAATCTAGCAAAGGAACCCATTTTTCCTGTGTCCAGGTTTGAGATTAAGGCAGTACCTAGAAGAGCTAAGAAGTCTTCTGCAGAGGAAGAGATGCTTGGGGAAGGGAGTGATGATGCTAGAAGATAATGTTAGCTGCTGATTCTTGATAGCGGTTTGCGTCTTTTTCTTTTTTTTATTACTGGTGGGTGCTGAGAGCCCAGGTCACAATGAGATGCCCGGGATAGTAGAGTGCACCTTCTGTGCCTCCATTGATCCATCATAGCAAGACTCCAGGACCCGTTTTGGAACAAGATTCCAAGAGAGCTCCGCGCCACAGACTGCAGCTGGTAGTGCTGAGGCATGTTTTGCCCCTGCATGCCATTCCCTAAAGTGTAACTCTCCACTTTTATGAGTTAGTTGACGCAGAGGGAGTGAAGACCCGCGGCAGTGCCTCAGCGCCGGGCGGCAGCAGTCGCGCGCTTCCTGCTAGGACTGGCCCTCACCGCCCGCCGTAGCTCCCCCCGCCTCGGGGCCGCCGCGGGGGCGGGAGGTTCGGCCGCCCTGCGGAAGTGAGCCCTGGCGGCGGGGACGGTAGCGGGCCGGGCTGGGTCCCGGGGCGGGGGGGGCTCTCGGGGAAGCGGAGGCAGGCTGGGGCGTGACCCGGGGAGCGGGCTTGGTGCGGTCCCATGGCTGGGGGGAGCGTAGCGGGGCTGCGTCGTGTCCCGGTGCTCGTGGAAGCGGGTCCTGAGGGGGGAGCGGGGCCCATGGAAGCAGAGCGGGGTTGGGGAGATCCCGGGTCTGGAGGCAGCAGAGCGGGGCTTCACCTGCGGCCGGTCTTCGCGGCCCTTAGCAATGGAGGGCTGCCCCAGGGAGCAGCCTCAGCAGCCGCCGCGGGAAGGAGGCGGCCCTTTTCTGGAGGAGGGAGACAAGTGCTGGAGCTGCGCCGGGAGACCCTGCGCTGCCCAGCTGGATGAGGGGTGCCCGGGAAGGCGCGGAGCTGCAGAGCAGCTGCAGCAGGGCAGAAGCCGGACCCCGTGCCGAGGCACAGATGTGCAAGCAGCTTCTGTCCCTTCTCAGCCCTCGTGGTCCCAAGGGAAATGCGTGTGGGATGGGGAGGGGGTCAGAGATGGTCCCCTGGAGCTGGGGCTGCGCCAGAGCAGGTGCTGTTAACGGAGCCTTGCACGGGGATTGGCTGCTGTCACCCTCCCTGCTCCTGGCTTAGCCCCTAGCTCTTCATTCACCCCTGTTTGCTCCCTAC
Source organism: Rissa tridactyla (assembly GCF_028500815.1). Taxonomy (NCBI): domain Eukaryota; kingdom Metazoa; phylum Chordata; class Aves; order Charadriiformes; family Laridae; genus Rissa; species Rissa tridactyla. The sequence continues at coordinate 365,376 of NC_071480.1, forward strand.
ACAACACACAGGCCTGCAAGGGTAGCAATAGAGACCTGAGCTGAAGGGCAGAAAGCCAAATCTTTGCAGCCTGTAGAAACTGAATGATGTGAGCCTTTTAATGAGGTGATATGTTGGAAAGTCTCTTTCACTCGGGATATGGCGAGTTTCTGGGGCAATGTTCTGATGTTCCTGGTGAAACGCTTCTGCATTGTACCTGCAGGAACAGGCTTCATGTTCCCTGGATGCCACTTTTGTTCCTGGGAGATGCAGAGCTGCAAGCAGGCAAACACTGTGGATGCACTGAGAGCTGCGGTGGTGCTGGTGATGTGAGTGGGTGCGTGATCTCCTGAAGGTGTTAGTACTGTAGAGACAGCAGCTCTCCACCCACACTAGCCACTGTCTCCAGAAATAAAGAGGGTGCAGCCCCAGTCCTGCTGCCATGGCTAGTGTGGCAGGGAGCCCAGGCATTCCTCAGGTGCCCTGGTTGCTGTATTTGTTTCTGCATGGTGCATATAGGGATACTGCAACAGTCTGGCTTCATTTATTAGCCCTGTGCCTGAGGCAGGAGTTGCAGGGAGAGGCTGAGAGAAGTACTGTGGTCTCAGAGAGCATTTAGCCTTAAATATCTACATTTTTCCCCAGGGTACTTTTAGCACAGAGTGATGGCAGAAGAGATGAATTCCTGGAACATCGTTTTAGAAGCACTGGAGGATCTTGTGTTGGGCATGTTCAATAAGTTCAAGCTTAAATTATCACATATTGATTATGAAGGCACACCCAATCTATCCAGAGGTTTACTTGAAGAAACCAATGATGCAGTTAGGCTTGCTGACCATATGTGTGAGCACTATGGACCAGAGACTGCTGTGGAGGTAGCCATCTGTGTGCTGGAAGGGATCAATAAAAGAGACACTGCAGCTAAACTGAAACAGAAGAGACAGCAAGGTGAGGAAACTGGAGTTTATGAATACTTTTTCTTCCTTTCTCTTTGACTGGTCCCTGGAAAAAGTGCAAGTGACTTCTTAGCAGTTGTGAGAGAGAACAATTTTCAAGCGCTGGGGAAATGGGAGGAGAAATCCAGTGCATTCCTTCCTAAGGAGAATAACTGCAGGAATTCCTTCCTGCTGCTGCTCTACATGTCCCTTTCAGGGACTGCTGTTCAGATTCTTCTTTTTCCCCCTGAGGTCTCCCTGTCAGACCCACAGTGTTTGTCCTCAAGAGTAGGAGAACCTCTTGATCAGATGGGATGGGTTGTGGCCCCCAGCCCAGGCTCTTGTCCTGCGTCAGGAAGGAAGCACGGCCCCATGTGGGAGCTGGGGTTCCTCAGTAGGAGAAGGGTTCCCTCCTGATGTGAAGGTAGTGCAGTGGTTGTCTGCTGCCTTCACCCTGACTGTCAGACAGGTTCTGGGATGTGGGATGGATGGTGAGTGTTAGAGCATGAACCCATGTGCTTTCCCTTTGGTTGTGTCTGAGGAGGCTCTGGTCATACCTGCCTGGGGCTCTGTGCTGCAGGAATGTGCAGGAACCCAGGGATTATGCCTTTGTCCCCAGGAGTGTGAGCAGAGAGGAAAGAGAGGCTGTAGGGGATCCCAGACTGTTGTGCTTAGCATGGGTGTGAATCCTGATATAGTTTCAAGACAGACAGGGAACAGACTTCCTGGTTTTGGGTCTTTATAACCTTTATGGTCTAAAGTCCAGGGCTCTGATGCCTGTGGGAGCTCCTCATGGGGTGTCTCAGGTGAGTGGCTTATGAGAAGATGCGCTGCTTGAACTCTTGTCTGTCTCAGTAGCCCAGTCTTGTGGAAGACAGAAGTTCCCTGGCCTTGGTGTCATGAGTGAGGTAGGAAGACAACACAGTATGTTTTCCGGCTTTTGTTTTGCTTTGAAAGACCAGAATTTGGTGCTCTTGGTTTTAACTAGAGAACTTGAGTAGGGAGAATGAAGGTCTAGGTGCTAATTCCAGCCCAAGACAGGGAGGGAGGAGCATTGGAACAGGCTGCCCAGGGAAGTGGTTGAGTCACCATCCCTGGAGGTTTTTAAAAGATGGGTAGACGTAGTGCTTAGAGATATGGTTTAGGGATGGTTTTTTTTCAGAGTTAGATTGATGGCTGGACTAGATGATCTGAAAGGTCCCTTCCAACCTAGGTAATTCTACGACTCTACGACTTAGGCAATGGAAGAGGAAGAATTTTAGTTTAATGTTTTTTCCTGCCCCTTTCCATAAATGACTGCAAAGCGCCCCTTTTACTGGCCTTGCTTTTGATTCTATTGTGTCTGCCAGCCTTGCATGCTGTGTGAGACTCGGAGGCCAGACCCTTTCCCAGGCCTTCAGTCATACAGCATTTTGTATACCCGCTGTGTGTCCAGCACACAGGTGCACCTGCACAGGCACCTTTTGCAAAGCCCTGTTGAATGAACCAGCATGGAGGGGCTGAGCCAGCAAGAGCGGAGAGTTGCTCATGGAACTAAGAAAGCTCTTGCAGCAGGGCTCAGTTGAGACCTCCAGGAAAAGGCAACATTGAGCAGAGGTGTCAGGCTTGGTGTTTCTTGGACAGAAATACTGGCAGGTTGAAAGAACTCTTGAGATCTGTTTGGATTTTCAGTGAGTTGGGAGCATTCACAATGCTGATGTGCCAGTGTCAGTAGCAAATCACTGACTGTCCTCTGGGATCTTAGGCAAGGACTGGGCCCTGGAGGAATCTGCTGCCCCTGAGTATTGTCCATAGGATGCTGCTGCAGACAATGCTAATACACGTGTTCAATTCCTGTTTCAGCTCTGGGTCCTGGAACGTCAGCTGAAGGTAAGTGCCACTTCAGCAGGAACCATTACGCTATGGGCTGCTGTCTCAGGCAGGAGACAACAGTGTGCAATCATCTGTCCACATAAGGAATGCAAAGTACAGTTCAGATTATCCTTCCCTGGAAGAGTTTGCGAGAAGAGAGGTGGTTTGATGCGTGATAGCTAAGCAACTTTAATTATTTCCTATTTATTGCAGTGGAGATTGATCAGAGCATTGTTAACCTTTCATCTTCCATTAGAGAAATGAAACTGGAAGTCTTCTTTAGTAAAGATGCCACAATGCTTTATAGAAAGAGGAGTATGCTTAGCAACTCTATTCCAACTATATCCTCAGCCATTTTTCCCATGAAGGCGTTCTTCCCCAGTGGGTCCTGTGCTCCCTAATGGGTTCCCCCCACCCCTTCCTTAAGTAAAGCATAGAGACACCTGTTCAGGTGGGTGTTCATTGTGAGCCATTGTTAAGGTCTTTGTAAGTCGTATAAAACAAGTGCAGTGTAGTGGCAGTGTGTTTAATGACAAGGAGCTAATGGGAAATCTACGCTTATTAGGGACTTATGTTTCTTACTGTTTTAGATTACAGGCAGAAATACAGAGACCATGTAGTAAGAGAGTTCCATACATTTGAAGAGGTGAATGCTCGTCTGGGTGAGAATATGACCCTAAGCAGTAGATACACGAAGCTGGTGATGGTTATGAACCCTCTGGGAAGAAGTGAACAAGAACATGAAGTCCTGGGTCTAAGAGGAAGACATGCAGAAGTTGTGAGGGAGGATACTCACTTTGCAGTTACTGTAGAAACGCTTTTTCGGCCTGATGAAAGAGGTCAAACGCCGCAGATCATTGTGATAGTGGGTAGCGCAGGGATTGGAAAGACAGTGACAGCAAGAAAGATCATGTTAGACTGGGCAAGAGGAGCCATTTATGCACAATTTGACTATGCTTTCTACATAAACTGTAGAGAAATCAACCTTTCCTATCAGGTAGATATGCTGAGTCCGGTGGATCTCATCTCAGCTTGCTGTCCCTGTGGAAAGGCACCACCTGAAGCAATCCTGGCTAGTCCTGAAAAACTCCTGTTCATCATTGATGGCTTTGATGAACTGAGGTTTCCCTGTGATCAGCCAAAAAATAAACTGTGTTCTGACTGTGGGGAAAGGAAGCCAGTGGAAATAATTCTGAGCAGTTTATTTCAGAAAACTCTCTTCTCTCAGTCCTCCTTGCTCATCACTACAAGACCAACAGCTCTTCAAAGTCTGGGACGGTGTTTAAAGGAGGAGCGTTATGTAGAAATATTGGGTTTTTCAGATGCTGAGAAGGATGAATATTTCCACAAGTTTTTCAGGGATGAAGATAAAGCAAAAAAAGCTATTACCTTTGTCAAAAGAAATGACACTCTCTTTGCCATGTGCCTTGTACCCATCATGTGTTGGACCATCTGCACTGTCCTTGAACAAGAACTTACTGAAGGGAAAGATCTTGCCCAGACTTCTAGAACAACCACAGAGCTGTACATGCTGTACCTTTCCAGCTTACTCAAATGTGGGAGTGACCATCTGAAGCAGGATATGAAGAAGTTCCTGAGCAGACTTTGCTGCATGGCTGCTGATGGAATCTGGAAGCGGAAGATCCTGTTTCATGAAAAGGAGATTGAGGCGTATGGCTTAAATCACCCAGTTCTCCTCTCCCTTTTTCTGAATGAGAGTGTTATAAGAAACCATATGAAATGTGTGACTGTCTACAGCTTCATTCACCTGAGCTTTCAAGAGTTTTTTGCAGCATTGTTCTATGCACTGGAGGACAATAAGGAAACAGGAGAACTGGGGATGCCAGGGAAGGATATAAATAAAGTGTTAAAACAGTACAGTAAGTATGATACAAATTGGATATTAGTGGTACGATTCCTATTTGGCTTGTTAAATGAGGAAACAAGCGAGTACCTGGTAGAAAGAACTGGGTGTAAAATCTCACCTAGAGTTAAGAAAGACGTACTGAAGTGGATTAAAATAGGCCAAGGAGCAACTTCATGTTCTGGTAGAGCGATTAACAACTTGAATGTATTTCACTGTTTGTTTGAGATTCAAGAAGAAACATTTGTGAGCAATGCATTGGAGCATTTCACTGGGATACTTCTGAAAGACTGCATCCTGAGCCAATATGATCAAATGATCCTTTCATTTTGTGTCAAACAGTGGACTGGACTGGACTCCTTTTGTCTTGAATGGTGCTCAGTTGCACTGGAAGACCATGAAAACGAGTTTGTTCCAGGACCTCCAGATAGGTCACATCAGTAAGTATTGCTGGCCACCACAGGAGTGGAGTTTCTCGATTACATAAATTGGTCTTCTCTGTTTTTGAAAACTAAAAATGTTTGGAAGTTTTCCATTATAAAAACCTCTGTAAAGCTAATGCTATGGTGAAGAGAATCTTCCTGCTCTCATACTAACAAAATTTCCCTGCCTCCATCCCCTATCCATGTTACATATCTTTTTACTGATTCACTAAGCCTATTATGGAGAACATGTATGGAGGCAGGACCTGCTGTGTGAGCAGTTGCATAAAGGTGGAAGAGAGCAGTGAATGCAGACGTTGTTTTTTCTCTTCAAAGCCTTTGCTCCTAGGTGAAGGCAAATATCACCTTGGAGTGATGTTTTTCTGCAGGAAATACAGGCATCTCTCCCCCCCATACTACTTTTATAGTAGTATAGACCCATTCTCCTCTTCAGAAAAGGTTTTTAAAGGGATTTTAATTTGCCTGTCCAGTTGGCTCATGCTGTGGAGGGCTTGTTAGGACTTGGGTAGAACATCACTGTAAAAGTGTAGTTTTCCTTTATGCCCTTCTCATCTGTGGGGTGCAACCTTCTCATTGTGGAGAGACTTTCTTGTGATACTGGATGACTGTCAAAGCACAATCCTCTGTTCTTCGAAAGGAGAGAGGCCTATGACTGTGGAGCTGTCAGCCCAGGAGGAGTGGTCCTGGTGGGGGGATAGAAACTTTATTTGAAAATTACACCTTTGCTTAGGATTGTCCAAAGATGGAACTTGGACTGAGACAGAGCTGAAAAGAGGCAGGTAGTGTGTCTTGTATCAGGGGAAGTAGCACTACAGTTATTTGATGTGTGCTATTTCAAGTAATGTGGGTTTTCTTTGTTTTTTAAAAGACAGTTAATATTGAGGCCAGTTATAGAGAAAGTCTTGCACCTTCCTAGGCTCACACAGCCCAGTGTATGCAGTGTCAATGGGATACTGAAGGCAAGTGCTGAGCAGTTTTTCAACTTTGTTTTTTCAATGTCGTGCATATGAAGAAAGGCTGAAAGAGCTGGGACTGTGCAGCCTGGAGAAGAGAAGGTTTAGGGGGATCTCATCAATGTACATAAATACCTGAAGGGAGGATGCAAAGAGGGCAAAGCTAGGTTCTTTTCAGTGGTGCTCAGCGACAGGGCCAGAGGCAATGGGCACACAGGAGGTTCTTTCTGAACATCAGGAAACCCTTTTTCACTGTGAGGGTGATGGAATACTGGCACTGGTTGCCCAGGGAGGTTGTGGAGTTTCCATCCTTGGTGATATTCAAAAGCTGCTGGTCATGGTACTGGGCAACCTGCTTGAGGTGGCCTGATCAGGGGCCTTGGAGCAAATGACCTCTAGAGGTCCCTTCCAGCCTCAACCATGCGGTGATTCTATGATTTGTGATCTTTCAGAGACCCACTGTCTCTCCACCACCACCTGCTTCTGGCTGAAATACTGCCTTTTGCAGCAGACTTGTGGTAGTGCCCAAGGATGTTCTCAGTCCCTCCACCACAAAGGTGTGGTCCTGTCATTCACTCTGTTCTCACGCATTGATTGTGTGAGATTGCATTCAGTGAAGAGATTTACTGTTGCAGATTTCTTTCAAATTAGGGTGGTAAATGTCTGTTAAACTGGAAAACCTGCTGCACCTTTAGGTGTGGCATTGTGAGTCTTCCACTGGAATAGGGCGCTTCAGAGATCTCATATTCTAACTAGAAAGACTTGCATTGCAAAGCATAGCTAAAGCTAATGCATTTCTGAAACAAATTATCTGAAACAATTGGTATGCGTAAAACAAGTAGGATTGCAACCTTGGACTTCAGGAGGGCTAACTTTGACCTCTTCAAGAAACTGCTTGGAGAAATCCCATGGGCTAGGGCTCTGGAAGGCAGGGGGCCTCAAGAGAGATGGTTGGTATTTAAATACCACTTTCTCCAAGCTCAGGATCGGTGCGTCCCTAAGAGCAAGAAATCAGACAAGGGAAGCAGGCGACCTGCGTGATTGAGCAGGGAGCTTCTGAAAAAGCACAAGTGGAACAAGGAAGTTTACAGCACGTGGAAGAAGGGACTGACCACTTAGGAAGATTGCAAGAATGCCATCAGAGTATGCAGGGATGAAACAAGGAAAGCCAAGACCTCCTTGGAATTAAACCTAGCAAGGGAAGTTAAGGTCAACAGGAAGGGTTTCGTCAAGTATATTGGAGGCAAAAGGAAAACTAGAGAAAATGTGGGCCCGCTGTTGAATGAGACAGGTGCCATGGTGACAGAGGATGCAGGAAAGGCAGAGTTACTGAATGCCTTCTTTGCTTCAGTTTTTACTGCTCAGGCCGACCCTCAGGAGTCCCAGACTTTGGAGGTAACAGAGAAAGTCTGGACGAAGGAAGACTTCCCTTTGGTTGAGGAGGGTCAAGTTAGAGTTCAGTTAAGTAAACTGGATATCCACAAGTCCATGAGTCCTGATGGGATGCACCCACAAGTGCTGACGGAGCTGCAGATGTCATTGCTGAGTCACTCTCCATCATCTTTGAAAGGTCCTGGGGAACAGGCGAGGTGCCTGGGGACTGGAGGAAAGCCAGTGGCACTCCAGTCTTCAAAAAGGTCAAGAAGGAAGACCCAGGAAACTACAGGCCAGTCAGCCTTGCCTCCATCCCTGGAAAGATGATGGAACAGCTCGTTCTGGGCATCATCTCAAAGCGTAGAATCATAGCATGTGGAGGAAAAGAAAGCTATCAGAAGTACTCAACATGGATTCACCAAGGGGAAATCATGTCTGACTAATCTGATAGCTGCCTACGATGGCATGACTGGATGGGTAGATGAGGGGAGGGCAGTGGATGTTGTCTACCTTGACTTCAGCAAGGCTTTTCACATGGCCTCCCGCAGCATCCTCATAGGGAAGCTTAGGAATTGTGGGTTAGATGAACAGACAGTGGGGTGGATTGAAAACTGGTTGAAAGATAGAGCTCAGAGGGTCGTGATTAGGGCCACAGAGTCTAGTTGGAGGTCAGTGATGAGTGGTGTTCCCCAGGGGTCAGTACTGGGTCTAGTCCTGTTCAGTATATTCATTGATGACCTGGATGAAGGGATGGAGTGCACCCTCCGCAAGTTCACCGATGACACAAAGCTGGGGGGGGTGGCTGACACGCCAGAAGGCTTTGCCGCCATACAGTGAGATCTGGACAGGCTGGAGAGTTGGGTGGAGAGGAACCTTATGAAATTCAACAAGGGCAAGTGTAGGGTGCTGCATCTGGGGAGGAATAACCCCCTGCACCAGGACAGGTTGGGGATGACCTGCTGGAGAGCAGCTCAGTTGAAAGAGACCTGGGAGTCCTGGTGGAAAACAGGATGCCCATGAGCCAGCAATGTGCCCTTGTGGCCAAGAAGACCAATGGCATCCTGGGGTGCATCAAGAAGAGTATGGCCAGCAGGTGGAGGGAGGTCATCCTCCCCCTCTGCTCTGCCCTGGGGAGGCCGCACCTGGAGTACTGTGTCCAGTTCTGGGCTCCCCGGTTCAAGGAGGACAGGGAACTGCTGGAGAGGGTGCAGCAGAGAGCTACCAAGATGATTAGGGGACTGGAACACCTCTCTTGTTAGGAAAGCCTGAGTGACTTGGGTCTTTTTAGTCTGTAAAAAAGAAGACTTATCAAAGCTTATAAATACTTAAAGGGTGCGTGTCAGGAGGATGGGGCCAGTCTTTTTTCAGTGGTGCCCGGCAACAGGACAAGAGATAATGGGCACAAACTTGAGCATAGGAAGTTCTACCTAAACATGAGGAGGAACTTCTTTGCTGTGAGGGTGGCAGAGCCCTGGCACAGGCTGCCCCGAGAGGTGGTGGAGTCTCTGTCTCTGGAGACATTCCAAACGCGCCTGGAGGTGTTCCTGTGCCACCTGCTCTAGGTGACCCTGCTCTGGCAGGGGGCTGGACTAGATGATCTCCAGAGGTCCCTTCCAACCCTATGATTCTGTGAAAGTACTGGCCATTTTTCTCACTCAGCAATGTCCAAAGCCAGATGAATGGCTTTCACCTCTACAAACTGGCTCGATGGACCTTGTCCTTCATGGGCTTTTGCAACTTGTCGCGTAGCGCCCTACACAGCAGCATTCCACTTTGGATGCTTTCCCACAATCCGTCAGGACCCATCAGTGAACAGGGCATATTTCTTCTCATTTTCTGGCAGTTTATTATATGGTGGGGCCTCTTCCATGCGCGTCACCTCCTCCTCTGGTGACATTCTGAAATCCTTGCAGTCCCTTCCAGCCCCTGTCATTCTGTGATCTGTGCTAACGATGCCCTTTGAAGTCTTTTGAAGGCCTTTCCTTCTAAACTCAGCTCAGGCTATCTTGCACTGAATTCGCAGTGCAGATCTATAGTCAGTGGAGCCCAACAGCAAGCAGTCTCTTGCAGATATGCCTTTTCAGGTATGCTTGCTGCCTTCCAAGAGTGTTCTCAATCCTTTCAGCACGTAGGCTTCAGGTGTGTTGCTTTCATCCAGGTTCCAGCTGCTAGACATCAAACTGATGGTTTGTGTGAGAACCTAAATATATTCGGTGGATGTATCTTGCTTCTTTTCAAGGTTTCTTTCAGTGAAAAGTGTCTCTTAAATGGGAGAAGCTGCTGTAATTTGGGGTCTGGCATTGGGACTACTCTATAGGAAGAGAGTGCCTGAGATGAGAGTTTTTCTTCATAAGTAAACTTTTGTCAACTACAGTGCTCATATAAGTAACAGTGTTCAGGAAGAGAGCTCTGTGGAAAGGGTGACCTCATAAACTTTCCAAGGGTTTTTACCCTACGGCTGTTTGACATAAAGGCTGCTTGCTCAGAGCTACAGTATTGACTCTTTCCACTGAGGTTTTTAAGTCAGTCTTAGCCAGATTGATGAGTTCTGTTTGTCTTGTGGGCTTTTCACATATTCTCATTCTAAACAGGGACATACTATGCACTGAACTGTATGAGAGGCAGCACCGCACACGACCTTATGGCTCAGGGGATAGGGTGCGGAGCCCATAGCTTTGCTTTCTATTTCTGTGTCCAGCCTTTTTAAAGAAAATTCCTATCCCCTGTCTTGCCTCTGCCTGTCATAAACTCCTTCCTCCTGTTGTAAGAGTTAAGCTTAAGTGAGAGGCCATGCAAAGCCGGACTGCTGGAGAGATCCGCAGGCTCAAGAAGACACTGTATAGAGGTATCCAATTCACCCCTGCCCTTTTGATGCACGAGATATGGCCTTCTGCATCCTGTGATTGCATGTGCTCCACTTCTTCCTAGGGGTGTTTTCTTCCTGCTAAAAGCTCTGACAGGTAATGTGACTGTGCCAGAGTTGATCTGTGCTGTAGGATCCACCAGTGGCATCTGGACATCTGTTGTGGTGGCTCAAGCCTGTGTTTATCTGGCAAAGCAACCCTATACCTGGGACTTGGATGGTGCATAGGTCTCTTTTCTGTATCTGTATTTCCACTGTCAGTAGTGTGACTGGTAAGGATTTTGAAAGGGATGGCGGTGGTACCCTCTGGGTGTTTCCCTGTCAATGTTAGGAAAAAAGTTCCTGGTGTTGCCTTACCACAACTAAGGAAAATGCTGGAAGCTCCTGGCAGCAGAAGTCTGTCACAAGTAGAGTGGAAAGAGCAAGTTTATTGTCCTGCTCCAACTTACACTGAGCGAGAGCCTGGCTGCCCAACAGTTAGAACCATAGAATAGTTTGGGTTGGAAGAGACCTTTTAAAGATCATCTAGTCCAATCTCCCTGCTATGGACAGGGACATTTTTCACTACCTCAGGTTGCTCAGAGCCCTATCCAGCTTGCCCTTGAACCCATCCAATGATAGGGGATCCATGACATCTCTGGACAGTCTGTTCCAGTGTCTTACTACCCTCTTAAAAAATTTCTTCTTATGTCCAGTCTAAATCTACCCTCTTTCAGTTTAAAGCTGTTGCCCCTTGTTCTGTCTCTACAGGCCCTGGTAAAAAGTCTTTCTCTGTCATTCTTATGATGTCCTCTAAGTACTGAAAAGCTGCAGTATTGTCTCCCCAGAATCTTCTCCTCTCCAGGCTAAACAACGCCAGCTCTCTCAGCCTTTCTTTGTAAGAAAGGTGTTCCAAAACTTGCATCATTTTCATGGCCCTCCTCTGGATCTGTTCGAACAGGTCTGTATCTTTCTTGTACTGGGGACTCTAGAACTGGATGCAGTGCTACAGGTGGGGTCTCATGAGAGCAGAATAGAAGGGCAGAATCAGCTCCCTTGACCTGCTGGCCGTGCTTCTTTTTAGACAGCTGCTGATATGATTGTATTTCTGGGATGCAAGTACACATTGCCAGCTTGTATGCAATTTTTCTTCCACCACTATCCCCAAGTCCTTCTCTGCAATGCTGCTTTCAATCCATTCATGCCCCCATCTCGACTGATACTGGGGATGGCCCTCACCCAGAAGCAGGACCTTGCACTTGGTCTTATTGAACTTCGTGAGGTTTGTATGGGCCCACTCCTCAAAGGTACCCCCAGAAAGGACGTCTGCCTGGACCCTGGGCTAGTTGTGGATCTTACTGCTTTCCAGATCTGTGCAGTTACAGCCCTGGGGGTAGGTTCTTGCTCTTCTCCCAAGGCACTGGGCTTCTGCTTATAGTACAGCTGGCATTACTCACTGGGCCCAAACTGGACTTGGTCTCTTGGATCCTGTCTTTAGGACTTCGGTGCTCGGTGGGGACTACAATCACCCTTTTCCAAACAGTATTGGTTAATGTGCAGAGAAGGAACACAGCTTATAAGAAGGGGTTAACACCAGAAGCGAAGGCTGTGAATGTACTCCTTTTCCTGTCTCCTGCTTGGGGAAACTGTTATCTCTCTCTTTCCTTCACAGCCGGGGCAGTTTCTCTTCTTCAGTCCCTGAGTTCTCAAAAGAATCTCCTCTGAATTCAAGGAACAGAGTCTTTTAATCTGATCAGAGCTGAGGTGGTTTTGGAGACCTCTGTTGAGGCAGCCCAGTGCATTGCTCCTTGAAGGTTTGGAGATGAGAGTGAATAGCACCAGCCTGTCTTCCCTGGGAATACTTCTTAACAAACTTGACCACAGCTAACACAATCTGTGTACGTGGACAGCAAAACTAGACATGTCTCATGTAGCCATGTACAGTACAGCATTTGTGATTACTGTGAATTTCATATAAATCTGACCTAGAATTGCACAGTATGAGACACATCTGTTTTTTCGTGTTTTTGGGGTTTTTTTTGCAGTAAACTGGAAGTACTTACAGTTGTGCTTTGAGTGGGATGTTATGCTCTCTAACATGCTATCTTGATGTTTATGAATTATTAATGAATTCAGCTTGCATCTTCTAATGCAGATCATGTGTTCTTTACTTTTCTAGGCATGCACCCCAGGCAGAGGAGTCCACTTCACCGCCGGTGTCCCTGCTCTGTCAAGCTTTAGGAAATCCAAGGAGCAAATTAAAAACAGTCAGGTGAGAAAACTATTCTGTTCCTGAGAGACACATAAACAAAAATGGCAGCCCTTCTCTCAAATAGGCAGCTCCCTCTGTTTACCTGCTGATGAGGAAGTCCCTTTCTTTGATGCTGTTAAGCCTATCGACTGTGAGGAGGTGTTGGAGAGGTGGAGTCCTTCTACAGCCTGATAGAGCTCGTGTTCACAACCCTAATACCATAGAGTAATATTCAAGGGCCCTGCAATGAGGCATTTGGGGAAAGGGATTTTCCATGGCTCTACTGGAACCTGGCACTGTCCATCTGGGAACCTCAACTAAGGATGGGGAGGGGATGGAGAAAGAGACCTTGATTTCAGATCAGGAGTCAAGATGTTCAGGAAGCAAGGAGGAGACTTGCTTTTCCTCTGCTCTTCTTTACTTCATTAGAGACAGGATAAAACCACATCAGAGATATCCAAGTGGTTTCCCACCCCAGACGGGGGGATGGCAGAGCAAATTGTACATCCGTGAAGGGGCATCCACAGTGAAACCTCGGCCCAAGGTCAGGCTCTAGTGAATCTGACAGGTTCTTGTGGGTTTCTCTTCCTCCCCAGGAGCACAGCCCAAAGGCAGGGCTGTAGTGGCCGAGGCAAGGCCTGGCAGCTGCCCCCTGCCCAGCCCTGAGGGCAAAGCTGGCCTTTGCAGGAGGGGGCTGCTGTGTCCCGCAGAGCGAGTGTGGGCCTGGGTGCCTGTGGGCACCCAGCAGCCTGCAGGGAGCCAGGCCCAATGCCAGGGCAGGGCAGCCCCATGGCTGCCTGCAGGCACGGCCAGCTGGCATTGGGTGCGACCCTGTCCCTGTTCCACCAGCACGACCATCCTCTGGACTAGGTCCCTGTGGCCAAAGCAGACCAGTGGGGCATGAGGAGCCAACGAGTGCCTCTTAGGAGGGAACTGACAGAGGGGAGCGGGCAGTGGCTATGGTACTGGCCCATCATTGGCCATGGGGTGGGCAGGGATTGTGGCTTTGGCCTGGTGAGGGCGTGGCAGCTGTGATGACCCCACAGCTCTTCTCCTTGTGTCTCCTCTGCAGGTTGTGGTGCTGCCGACTCACCAGCTCTATCTGTGGGGACCTGGCCGCAGTGCTTGGCATCAGCCAGAGCCTGAGGGAGCTGGACCTTGCTTATAATGACCTGGGAGACCTTGGACTGCAGCTGCTGTGCGAGGGGCTGAAACATCCTTCCTGCCAGCTGCAGACGCTGCGGTGAGGGACATGGGGCTCCACATGGCATTTCCCAGAGCCTTACCTACTACAAGGTCTCCTTTAACTTTTCTTAGCTCTATGGGAAGGCAGCACTTCCCACTTCAGTTTGCAATAAGCCTGTTGTGTTTAAAGCATGGCTTTGTTCCTCCCAATTGATATATTGAGGGAGAGGTCTCATCAGGAAGCAGGAGCTGCTTCTGGCTCTAGCCCTGAGAAGAGCACTGTGCAGGTGGAGCTGGTGGCTGTGCCCTTGCCATGCTCCTCACCCAGCTCTTCCAGGAACACTGGTCGCAGGGCTGCCTGCCTGGTGTGCATCTTCTCAGCCCCCACTGCTGGGGGAGGCAGGAATGAGGCTGCTGAGGCAGGGCCTGGCAGCTGCCCACTGACAGGGGCAGAGCTGTGGGGTTGAGACGTACCTTCTGGGAGGAGATTGGTTGTGGGGTGGGCATCGGTGGGGTTTGTAGCCGTGGCTTATGCTCATTGGCCTGGTGTGGGCATGAGCATCTGTCCTGGTGGCTCTGACAACTTGGTGGATCTTTTTCAGATTGGTGAAATGTCAGCTCACCAGCACCATCTGTGGGGACCTGGCAGCAGTGCTCAGCACCAGCCAGAGCCTGAGGGAACTGAACCTGGAAGGAAGTGAGCTGGGAGACCCTGGAGTGCAGCTGCTGTGTGAGGGGCTGAAACATCCTTCCTGCCAGCTGCAGACGCTGCGGTGAGGGACATGGGGCTCCTCAGGGCCTTTTCCATCTGCCCCATGGGTGACACTCAGTGTAGCTTGTGGCTGGGGCAGGGCAGCTGCTGCCTGCATGCAGGGGTGGCGACAGGCTACCAGTGAGGTGCATCTGCAGGGTGAGATCTCTGCTCGGCCCATGCTCCCCGCCTGCCCTGCCCTGCCAGGACAGCACTAATAGCTGTGACAGGTGTCTTGGCTAGGGGCCTTCTGCCCCAGCCCTGGTCTCTGTAGTACCACAGGGGGATGCATGCCTCTCTGGGCATGCTTCCCTCTTGTACTGCAGTAGAGAGGCTTGTGGGCAAGCAGTGGAAAGGCAGGGCTATCCTTTTGACCTTTCCAGGGGGACTGAGCTGGAGAGTCCGTCCTGATCTCCTGGGTGCACAGTGTCTGCCTTTGCACACTGTGCCCACGGCCATGTGTTGACACATGGTCTGAGTCACTCAGCTGCCATTCCAGTCTTTCCCTTTCTACTCGCATTGCCATCCGAGCTACCGTTCCCGATGTCAGTGTTCTTGCATAGATGCTGTCTCGTCAGTGTGAGCCCCAGGTGGGTGTTTGAGTTGTACGGGGTACGCCCCATTGCACTGGGACCCTCTAGGCAGAGAGTGAAATCCAGCTGTGCACACCCTCATGGGGCAGTGGGAGCACTGGTGTGCACACTGATGTGACTGTGTCTGCGGAGAACCTGGAGTTCACAGAAGTCCCCGCTTGTTGTCTCTAGCCTTTGGAGGTACCCGGTCAGTGGGGAAGAGGGTCAGGGGCAGGAGGTGGTGGGAATTAATCAAGAAGGTTGGGGGACTGAAAGGCAGTGTTCACCATTGTAAATAGTGCTGAGCCACGGGGCTAGATGCACAGGGCAGAAGTGCTGATGTGGAAGGTGTGATGTTCACACTCTGGATCTTTTTGGGTGCTTTCCCTTTGCATCACCTGTGGTTTGGTAAGCCGTAAGCCCTCTGACAGCTGTTCCATGTAGTTTTGCTTTTGGAGTGCAACTGCTGTGCCCAGCTTATCTCAAAGAAACCTACTGAGAAGAGACCCCTCCACAGTGTGACCAGCACACAATAACTGGGTGCACTCTGCTTCAAAAGCATGATCCTGATGAGAAGTCTTATGTAAATGCCCTAAGGAAAAGAGCTAGCCATTGCTGTTTCCTTCCAGTCCTTGCCAAGTCCTCTTTAGGGCAGTATGTGACCCCTTGTTTGGAGCCGGCACTCTGAAACACATAGCAGCACCTTCAGCAGGAACGAAGAACTCTTTAAACACTCCAAGCCCTCATGTCCTGATACATTTGTCAGAGTCCTTGCTGAGAGAATAGTCTTTTGTGACCTTTTGGTGTGGGAAGCTTCAAAAGCCAGCACAGATGAAATGCCTCACTTCACAGAGAGGGAGATCTTTCCCTCTTCCCTTTTGGTTCTCTTTTCTCTAGACTCCGGTGCAGCCAGCGCAAACCTCCATCAGTGCGGCAGTACCTGGGAGCTAGGGGTGGGGGGCACACAGGCAGACATACTGCGCTTCTCTGCAATGCATCTACACATCCAGAAATATATAACATTGGCAGGTATTGCCAAGCCCTCATTAGCATGTTGAAGGCTTTGTTGTAATGTTGCTTCCTTCTCTTTGCCAGGACTGCCAGGTGAAGGGATGCAGGGCAGGGCTATTGTGGCAGTTCACTGCTGGCAGTGAACACAGTTCCAGGGTGACCTACTGCTGCACAGTGCTGGGCCTCTGTCTCTCCGTCAGCCACGATTCCTCTCCTCCATTTTCATCTGCCAAGTGATGCTCATCTCTCATTGTCCTGTCTGAAGTGCTCTCTATTCAGTTCCAATAGTTTTTGGCCATGTGTGCCCTCTGGGACTGTTCCTGGTTGTGAGGGACCATCGTAAAGACACCGTTGGCTTTCCTGCTGTATGCTGTGTCCTGCCTTTTAAATATGACTTCTCACCCGTTTGGGTGAAGCCATTCCTCTGTATGCCATGAGAAAGGGTAACAATGCAGTTCTTCAGGCTTTTCTCCTGGGCTGTGGAGAGAGGCAGAGGAGGCAGCCCTCTGAGGTTTCTGAGATCTTTTGGTCCCCTTAGCTGAAGAGGGGGGGTGATGATGGGCACTTGTATTCCAGACAGTGTGGGGCAGTGTTTCTGCCCATTGTTCATGAGTATGAGCCTGGTGAGTGGCTCTGTCTCTTACTACAGCAGTGACAAGCCTCTTGGCTCATCTCCATGTGTCTCCATTGCAGGTTGTTGAATTGCATAAAGAGTAGCACCTGCTATGGTGATCTGGCTGCGGTGCTCTGCACGAACCAGAGCCTGAGGGAGCTGGACCTTATTGATGACCTGCGAGACCCTGGATTGCAGCTGCTGTGTGAGGGGCTGAAATATCCTTCCTGCCAGCTGCAGAAACTGTGGTGAGGGATAGGAGGCTCCTTGGATTTTTCCCCAGCTGCCTTGTGGGTAGTACACAATGAGGCTGGTGCTGGGAGGCTGCTTCTTGCAAGAATGAGGGGAGGCTGTAAGCCAGGTGAGTCTGCAGTGTTGGGTCCCTGTTCATCCTGAAGAAGAAGCACTGTGCAGGTGGAGCTGGTGGCTGTGCCTTCCACGGTGCTCCTCACACAGCTCTTCCAGGCACCCTGGTCACAGGGGTCCCTGCTTGGTGTGTGTCTACTGAGCTCCCTGCTGCTGGGGAAGTGTCGAGTAGGATTTGTGGCAATGGCTTACAGTCATTGGCATGGTAAGGAGCTGGCAGGCATTACATCTGTCAGCCTGTCAGTGATGAGTCCTGCAGCTCTTTTCCTTGTGCCTCCCCTGCAGGTTGCGGTGGTGTCAACTTGACAGTGCCTGCTGTGGGGAGCTGGCTGCAGTGCTCAGCACCAGCCAGAGCCTGAGGGAGCTGGACGTGCAGGGAAATGAGCTGGAAGATGCTGGATTGCGGCTGCTGTGTGAGGGGCTGAAACATCCTTCCTGCCAGCTGCAGACACTGCGGTGAGGGACACGGGTCTTCTTGAGGATGTCCTCCAGCATCTTTGTGGGCAGGACATGATGGGTTGTACGGCTGTGTGGATCCCTTCTCAGGGATGGCTCCTGCATGGCTGGGGCAGAGCTGCAGGGCCAGGGGGGCTCTTCAGTGCCTCCTGGCAGGGGATAAGCTGAGGGGAGGCCATCGGCCTGTCCTTGGATTGGGCAGTGGCTGCAGCCCCGGTCCCTCATTGGCCAAGTGGTGGGCATGTGGCAAGTGTGGGAAGGGTTTGTTGGTCATGGCTTATGGTCATCGGTGTGGCGAGGCACTGGTGGGCGGTTGCATCTGCCATTGAGGTTGTGATGAGCTCCACAGCACTTATCAATGTATCTCCCCTTCAGGGTGTTTCGGGGTGAACTTACCAGTGCCTGCGGTGGGGACTTGGCCACAATGCTCGCCATCAACCAGAACCTGAGGGAGCTGGATCTGGGAGAAAATGAGCTGGGAGACCCTGGAGTGCAGCTGCTGTGTGAGGGGCTGAAACATCCGTCCTGCCAGCTGCAGATGCTGCGGTGAGGGACATGGGGCTCCTTAAGGTTGTGGTTGTTTCACTGGCTACTGTTTGCACATACTCTAGTTCACTCAGCCTCCTTTCCGGAGCCGTCTCTGCCTCTAGCTGCTCTTCCAGCATTGCTCACGTTCACAGAATCATAGAATGACAGAGTGGTTGAATTTGTAATGGATTTCTGGAGATGTTGTAGTCTAATCTTTCTGCTCAAAGCAGGGTTACTATGGCAGGTTGTTCAGGCAGTGTTCCATCACATTTTCAGCATCTCCAAAAAGGGAGACTCTGCAACCTCTATGGACAAAAATACCCCAGAGGGTTTCACCACCCTCACCATTAAAAGGTTTTTTTTCTTATATTTAAATGTTCACTGGAAATCACTGAGAAGAGTCTGTCACTCTCTTCTTTACTCTGATGAGATGCCCTTAAGCCTTCTCTTCTCCTGGCTAAACAGTCTCAGCTCACATGGCTTCCCCTTCTATGACAGATCCTTCAGTTTACTAATCATGCCTGTGGTCCTTCTCTGGATTTTCTTCAATATGTCCCTGTCTTTCTTGTACTCGGAAGCCCAGAAGTGAATACCGCACTCCAGATGTGGCCTTACTAGTGCTGAGTAAAGGGTGAATACTTGCCTTCTCTGAACATCTTGTAACACTCTTCCTAATGCTACTGAGAATGACCTTGGCCACCTTTGCCACAAGGGCACATTGCTGGCTTTTGTTCAGCTCTGTGTCCACCAAGACCCCCAGGTCCTTTTCAGCCAAGCTCCTTTCCAGCAGCCCGCCATCTCTGCTGATATACGGAGTTATTCATCTTCACATGAAGGACTTTGTATTTCCCTTGTTGGCCTTTAAGGTTGCTGTTTACCCATTTCTCCAGCCTGTCTACGTCTCTCTGAATCGCAGCTCGCTCATGTGAAATCTCACTGAGAGTGTGTTTGGTCCCATTGTCCAGGACATTAATGAAGATGTTAAACAGCATTTGTCTAGTATTGACCCTGAAGATACTCCACTGGTTACTGGCCTCCAGGTGAACTTTGTGCAACTGATCAAAATCTACTTTTCAGTCTTTGCTGTTTAGTTTTCTGGATATTACTCAACAGTTTTTCTATGCAGATGTTAGGGGAGTCAAAAACCAGTTGAGATAAACAACATCCACTGCTCATCCATCCATCCAATCATTTCATCCTTTACAGGTTGGTCAGACATGATCTGCCCTTTGTAAATTTGTGCTGACTACTCTGTTACCTTTTTGTCCTTTGTATGTTTGGAAATGGTTTCCAAGATTATTTTCTTCATCACCTTCCCAGGATGGTGGTAAGGCTGACCAGCCTATAGTTCCCTGGATCCTTCTTCTTGGCTTTCTTGAAGTTAACAGTGACATTTGCTTTCTTCCTGTCCACAGGAAGAAAGCCTGATAACCTTGACCTTTCAAAGATAGTTGAGCAAAGCCTTGCAGTGGCAATGACTAGCTTCTTCAGTGCTCATGGATGCATCCCATCAGGCCCCATGGACTTGTTTATGTCCAGTTTGTTTAAATATTCTGTAATGTGATCCTTTCAACAGATTATGAGTCTACCCTTGCCCTGGACTTTTCCATTGTCTCAAGGAGCTGGCATCGCTGAAGACCAGTCTTATCAGTGAAGACCAAGGTGAAGAAGGCATTCAGTACCTTGGTCTTCTTCATGTCCTTTGTGACCAGGTCCCTATTCCCATTTAGCAGTACGTCCACATTTTCATTAGTTTTCCTTTTGCTGCTAATGGACCTGTAGAAACTTTTCTTGTTATCCTTCATGTCCCTTACCAGATTCATCTCCAGGTTACCTTTAGCTTTCCTAACTCTGTCCCTGCACGCTTGGACAGTGTCTCTATATTCTTCCCAAGTCACTTGCCCCTGCTTCCACCTCCTTTTTATGTCTGAGTTTTGACAGAACTCATTCATCCATGCAAGCCTCCTGCCACCTTTGCTTGTTTTCCTGCTTGTTGGGATGCAATGTTCTTGAGCTTGGAGGAGGTGATCCTTCAATATCAGGATCTCTTCCAAGACAAAGAATTCTTCCTTGCAGATCTCTGAACAGGCCAAAGTCATCTCTCCTTAAGTCCAGGGTTATGATGTTGCTTTTTGGGGGGGGAGGTTGTTTTATATTTGGGGGGTTTGGTGTGGGGTTTTTTCCAATTTTTTAACCGTTTTTTTCAGGATCCTGACTTCCATCATCTCATGGTCACCACAGCGAAGGCTGTCCCCAGTCTTTACACCTCTGATCAGTTCTTCCTTGTTTGTAAGCAGGAAGTCCAGCAGAGCGCCTCCCCTTGTCAGCCGCTCCATCACTTGTATCAGAAAGTTGTTGTCAACGCACTCCAGAAACCTCTCACCTTGTTTGTTTCCTGATGTTTTTTTCCTTCCAGCAGATATCGGGTTTGTTCAAGTTCCTCATGAGGACCAGGGGCTTCCAATTGCTGATCAGATGGTCATCACCACAGTCTCACCTCTCTTGGTCTGCCCTTTAATCCTTAGCTATAAGCTCTTAACTGGCTCAATGTCCGTCTCCAGACAAAACTCCATGGATCTCTGCTGATCTCATGTAAAGCATAAGTCCTCATGCTACCTTCTAGACAGGTTCCTAAAGGGCCTATATCCATCTACTGCAGCAGTCCAGTCACGTGAGGAATTCCAGCATGTCTCTCTAACTCCAGAGAGATCATAGACGTGCTACTGTATGCACACATCTAATTTATCTTTTTTGTTCCCTGTGGTCATGCATTAGTGTGTGTGGACTTCAGAGACGCGCACAGCCATGCTGATGTCCAAAAAAGGATGTGAGAGCTTTCCCCATAGTTCTGTCTTGTAGGCAGTTCCTTATGTATGTATGTAGATGCACTTGGGGTGGGCACCTCTCAGACATTTTTTCTTGATTAGAAGGTCTCTGAGTTTGCGTCATTGAAAACACATTACGTGCCAACCTTGTCCAGCACTTCCTCACTTGTTTCTTGATGATCCTCTCCATTACCGATTGTGCCTAGTTTAAAGCTCTCCTTGGACAGCCTGTTGGCAAGAATGTTTTATCCCACTTACACAACTGGATCCCACCTATTTTAAAGCACATATCAGGCCTCAAAGATGACCCCATGATAGTAAAAACCTGAACACTGTTGTCAACACCAGCTGACAACAATACACTGTTGACCCATGGGATACCTCCACACCTCCTCAATCCTTCCCCCTCACTAAAGGATCAAGGAGAAGATCACCTGGGCCCACAAGCCCCAGACTGTTGCCCCCAGAGACATGTTTGATACTTTGTAGTTCAGCCGTCTCTGTACAATTGGTGCCCACAGGGAAAAGCAGTAGAAGATAATGGTTGGAGGGCGAGAGGATCCTTGATTCATCACTGCTACAGATTGTCCCAGTCCTGAGTTGGGCGGGACTGCATGGGCCATGTGGTGGCCAGGCTGTCTGGGATCAGTGGGTGGAGAAGGTTGTGGTGGGTTCATAGTGAGCCCTCCCCAGGGTGGGTCCTACATGGTGGGGGCAGAGCTGTTGGGCTGAGGGGCCGCAGAGCCTCCTGGAAGGGGAGGGGATGGGGGAGGCTGTGGGCTGGGCTGGCAGCAGGCGGTGGCTTGCGGTGCTGGCCCGTCATTAGCCGTGAGGTGGGCATGTGGTGAGTGTGAGCAGTGAGGGCTGTGGCCATGGCATATGGTCACTGACTTGGTGATGGGCTGGTGAGCAAGAACATCTGTCCTGGTGTCTGTGACAACTCAATGGATCTTGTCCATTTTTGTCCTCTGCAGGTTATGCCATTGTCAACTCACCAGCACCATCTGTGGGGACCTGGCAGCAGTGCTCAGCACCAGCCAGAGCCTGAGGGAGCTGGACCTTGCTGATAATGAGCTGGGAGACCCTGGAGTGCAGCTGCTGTGTGAGGGGCTGAAACATCCTTCCTGCCAGCTGCAGACGCTGCGGTGAGGGACATGGGGCTCCTCAGGGCCTTTTCCATCTGCCCCATGGGTGACACTCAGTGTAGCTTGTGGCTGGGGCAGGGCAGCTGCTGCCTGCATGCAGGGGTGGCGACAGGCTACCAGTGAGGTGCATCTGCAGGGTGAGATCTCTGCTCGGCCCATGCTCCCCGCCTGCCCTGCCCTGCCAGGACAGCACTAATAGCTGTGACAGGTGTCTTGGCTAGGGGCCTTCTGCCCCAGCCCTGGTCTCTGTAGTACCACAGGGGGATGCATGCTTCTCTGGGCATGCTTCCCTCTTGTACTGCAGTAGAGAGGCTTGTGGGCAAGCAGTGGAAAGGCGGGGCTATCCTTTTGACCTTTCCAGGGGGACTGAGCTGGAGAGTCCGTCCTGATCTCCCAGCATGCTAATATCTGCATTAGCACAGGGTGGCCATGGTCATTTATCGAGACATTTGCTGGGTTACTCAGGTCCCTTTCCAGTGTTACTGAAATGGATTTGCAGAAGACAAAGGCAGGGGCTATGAGAATGAAGAACCCCCCACTGCAGGAGAAGATCAGGTTCGAGACCCTCTGAGGAACCTGAAGGTACATTAGTCCATGGGACTTCATGAAATCCATCCATGGGTCCTGAGGGAGCTGGTGGATGAAGTTGCTACACCACTTTCCATTATATTTGAAAAGTTGTGGCAGTCTGGTAAAGTTCCCACTGACTGGAAAAGGGGAAACATAACCCCCATTTTCAGAAAGGAAAAAAAGGAAGACCCAGGGGACTACAGACCGGTCAGTCTCACCTCTGTGCTTGGCAAGATCATGGAGCAGATCCTCCTGGAATCCCTGCTAAGGCACATGGAAAATAAGGAGGTGATTGGTAACAGCCAACATGGCTTCACCAAAGGCAGGTCATGCCTGGCAAATTTGGTGGCCTTCTATGTTGTTGCCACAGCATTGGTAGATAAGGGGAGAGCAACCGACGTCATCTACCTGGACTTATGCAAAGCATTTGACGCTGTCCCGCATGACATCCTGGTCTCTAAATTGGAAAGGCATGGATTTGATGGATGGATGGATGGTGGATAAGGAACTGGCTAGATGGCCGCACGCAAAAGGTTTCGGTCAACTGCTCAATGTCCAAGTGGAAACCAGTGACGAGTGGCGTCCCTCAAGGATTGGTACTGGGACCAGTGCTGTTTAACATCTTTATCGGAGACATGGACAGTGGGATTGAGTGCACCCTCAGCAACTTTGCCTTCGACACCACTGTGTGGCACGCTCAACACGCTGGAGGGAAGGGATGCCATCCAGAGGGACCTGGACAGGCTTGAGAGGTGGGCCCATAAGAACCTCAAGAAGTTCAGCCAGGCCAAGTGCAAGGGCCTGCACCTGGGTCGTGGCAATCCCAGGCACAAATACAGGTTGGGCGGAGAATGGCATGAGAGCAGCCCTGAGGAGGACTTGGGGGTGCTGCTGGACGAGAAGCTCAACATGAGCCGGCAATGTGCGCTTGCAGCCCAGAAAGCCAACCACATCCTGGGCCGCATCAAAAGAAGCGTGGCCAGCAGGTCAAGGGAGGTGATTCTGCCCCTTTACTCTGCTCTGGTGAGACCCCAGATGCAGTACTGCGTGCAGCTCTGGAGTCCTCAGTATAAGATGGACATGGGCTGGTTGGAGCGGGTCCAGCGTAGGGCCATGAAGATGATCCGAGGGCTGGAGCCCCTCTGCTGTGAGGACAGGCTGAGAGAGTTGGGGTTGTTCAGCCTGGAGAAGAGAAGGCTCTGTGGAGACCTTATAGCAGCCTTCCAGTCCCTAAAGGGGGCTTACAGGAAAGGTGGGGAGGGACTCTTTATCAGGGAATGTAGCGATAGGACGAGGGGTAACGGTTTTAAACTGAAAGAGGGGAGCAAACCCCTTGTATAGGCGAGGTCACTGTCAGTCACGTTCTGTTGTGCATGTTTTTGAAGCCATCTTTACATTATAACTTTTTCTTATGTAATACAGTCTGTCCCTTTACCCTCAGAGTCCTCCTGGCATCCAGCTCCGTTCAGCCTTTTTCATCTTGTAAGCCGGGGTGGCTAACCGAGGAATTTTGATATTGGAAATGGCACTCATCAGATGGAGAAGTTGGGCAGATTTGTGAAGGGGAGGGAGTGGTATCTGCTTTTCCAAGGTCGTTGTGCAGGTGGAAGTGGTACTAAGCTTGTGGTCCCACCCGTTATACCAGAGCATAGGAGGAATACTGTGGGAGCTGGGAGGGTTGTTCAAGAATCTGTGGAGCCATGCAGGAGGAAATGGATTGAGAAAAGTGTGCAGTTGGACTGGGCTATTAAAATGGTCTTGCCTGCTCTCCCACCTGTGCATGTGGAGAGCAGCTGGGCAGCAGAGCAATGCAAGGCAGAGATGAACAGAGATCTTTACATCAGTCTTTGCTTGAAGACTTTGAAATGCTGCCAGGAATGAGCAGCAAAGATTAGATTGACCGAGTAGTAGTCACTGATGCTGTTTTTTCTGTCAAAATCTTGCATCCTTGGGTTTAAATTGTTAATGCAAGGAGGGTCTGAAGAATTGTCTGAAGGTCTTCACAGACCTGTTTTCCAGAATACCTGTTGCTCTTCACATTTGCAGAAGGGTGGTTAACCAGACCCTAGGTCTTCTTTTGCCAAGCTAATCTGCTTTCTAACTACTTATGGTCATGCCCGTCCTGTTGAGTGGAATTATGCCATATTTCATAGTCACATTGTCTTTCCAGGGGACATTATTACCGAGGAGGTCTCTTTCTTCCAACTGCTGTCAGCATTCCCTCGGTGCTCAGGGCATTTGCTCTCCTTTCTACTTTTCAGACTTAGTTAAGCAAGAACTTCTTTACTTCTTCTCTAGCTTTTACGTCTCTAAAGCTCTAGCCCTCTCTCGTCACTCTCTTGTACTTGCTGCTCATCTATGACTACGCGTGGGTGTCGTTATGCCACAGTGCACCACAAGTGGGTTCTCTGTCTTTCTCCTAGCTGGAGCTGTGCTTTCTCCTGCATTATCCTCCCTCCAATTGTATACCTCAGAGCCCCATTCACCAGTATTTCTTTTGATTTTCAGACAATGTGCATAATGTTTTGTTTTGATATTGAAATGGGAGAGCTCATTTGGTGGCTTCACTGTTGAGCCATATGGAGGTTTATTTCCCTATCCACCCTATAAACACATGAGGGGCAGCTCGCTGTAAATTGAGGTGGTAAGAGCTGTCTTTTCCTAGATCAGAGCAAAGTTAAAAGGAGGCCTTGCTCTGGGAAGGGCTCTACAAAGGGAAGGTTTTCTTGCTCATGGCGGAACAAAACATGTATAAGATCTCAAAGCATAATCAAGAAGGCCTGTTCTGAAAAGCTGCCAGCAGTACCTGGAAGGTCTTGAGCAAAAACCAAAGGGCCTAAATGGGCAAGGTGGAGCATAGGGTGAGCATATGGTGAGTGTGAGCAGTGCTATGGCCATAGCATATGGTCACTGACTTGGTGATGGGCTGGTGAGCAAGAGCATCTGTCCTGGTGTCTGTGACAACTCAATGGATCTTGTCCATTTTTGTCCTCTGCAGGTTATGCCATTGTCAACTCACCAGCACCATCTGTGGGGACCTGGCAGCAGTGCTCAGCACCAGCCAGAGCCTGAGGGAGCTGGACCTTGCTGATAATGAGCTGGGAGACCCTGGAGTGCAGCTGCTGTGTGAGGGGCTGAAACATCCTTCCTGCCAGCTGCAGATGCTGCGGTGAGGGACATGGGGCTCCTCGGGGCCTTTTCCATCTGCCCCATGGGTGACACTCAGTGTAGCTTGTGGCTGGGGCAGGGCAGCTGCTGCCTGCATGCAGGGGTGGCGACAGGCTACCAGTGAGGTGCATCTGCAGGGTGAGATCTCTGCTCGGCCCATGCTCCCCGCCTGCCCTGCCCTGCCAGGACAGCACTAATAGCTGTGACAGGTGTCTTGGCTAGGGGCCTTCTGCCCCAGCCCTGGTCTCTGTAGTACCACAGGGGGGTGCATGCCTCTCTGGGCATGCTTCCCTCTTGTACTGCAGTAGAGAGGCTTGTGGGCAAGCAGTGGAAAGGCAGGGCTATCCTTTTGACCTTTCCAGGGGGACTGAGCTGGAGAGTCCGTCCTGATCTCCTGGGTGCACAGTGTCTGCCTTTGCACACTGTGCCCACGGCCATGTGTTGACACATGGTCTGAGTCACTCAGCTGCCATTCCAGTCTTTCCCTTTCTACTCGCATTGCCATCCGAGCTACCGTTCCCGATGTCAGTGTTCTTGCATAGATGCTGTCTCGTCAGTGTGAGCCCCAGGTGGGTGTTTGAGTTGTACGGGGTACGCCCCATTGCACTGGGACCCTCTAGGCAGAGAGTGAAATCCAGCTGTGCACACCCTCATGGGGCAGTGGGAGCACTGGTGTGCACACTGATGTGACTGTGTCTGCGGAGAACCTGGAGTTCACAGAAGTCCCCGCTTGTTGTCTCTAGCCTTTGGAGGTACCCGGTCAGTGGGGAAGAGGGTCAGGGGCAGGAGGTGGTGGGAATTAATCAAGAAGGTTGGGGGACTGAAAGGCAGTGTTCACCATTGTAAATAGTGCTGAGCCACGGGGCTAGATGCACAGGGCAGAAGTGCTGATGTGGAAGGTGTGATGTTCACACTCTGGATCTTTTTGGGTGCTTTCCCTCTGCATCCCCTTCAGGGAATAATGCTTCCAGGTGCTCTGAAGGAAAGCGTGGCAGACCTGAACTGTCAGTGTCTGCTACCTTTATTGTCCCAGTCCTGAGTTGGGCGGGACTGGATGGGCCATGTGGTGGCCAGGCTGTCTGGGATCAGTGGGTGGAGAGGGTGGTGGTGGGTTCATGGTGAGCCCTCCCCAGGGTGGGTCCTACATGGTGGGGGCAGAGCTGTTGGGCTGAGGGGCTGCAGAGCCTCCTGGAAGGGGAGGGGATGGGGGAGGCTGTGGGCTGGGCTGGCAGCAGGCGGTGGCTTGCGGTGCTGGCCCGTCATTGGCTGTGAGGCGGGCATGTGGTGAGTGTGAGCAGTGCTATGGCCCTGGCATATGGTCGCTGACTTGATGATGGGTTGGTGAGCAAGAGCATCTGTCCTGGTGTCTGTGACAACTCAATGGATCTTGTCCATTTTTGTCCTCTGCAGGTTATGCCATTGTCAACTCACCAGCACCATCTGTGGGGACCTGGCAGCAGTGCTCAGCACCAGCCAGAGCCTGAGGGAGCTGGACCTTGCTGATAATGAGCTGGGAGACCCTGGAGTGCAGCTGCTGTGTGAGGGGCTGAAACATCCTTCCTGTCAGCTGCAGATGCTGCGGTGAGGGACATGGGGCTCTGTCGGGCTTTTCCTTGGCTACACCATGGGCAGCACTCAGTGGGACTTGGGCTTTCTGGCTGCTTCTTGCAAAGGTGTGAGGGTGCTAAAATTCAGATATCTTCAGCACTGGGTCCCTGCTAAGCCCATGCTCCATGCGTGCCATGACAGGAGAACATGCAGAGTGTGTGAAAGAGGTGTCCCTCCAGCCAGCTCCTGCTGTGTTCCTGGTCTCTGTAGCCTCAGGGGTGCACAGGCCCAAGTAAGGAAGCAGTGGAAGAGGGCCGAGCATCCTTCCCTGTGAAAGGTCTCTGCTGTCAGGTCTGACTCCTCGGTCCAGTGTGTGTGAATTTGTGGCTCCCTAGGGGTATGTCCACCCCTTTGGGGTGTCTTTGTGTCTGGAAATAGTGCAGGGGCCTCTGTGTGATCAGCTGAAATGTAGGGATCTCTTCTGGGATTTGTGCTATGGGGCTGAGCTGGAAAGTCAGCTTTTATAGTGGGATAGAGCAGTGCTGTGGAAGTTTGAAGGAGTTGTGTAAGGGCATGTGGAGGCAATGAAGGAGGAAGTGGATCCTGAAACACACACAGATGGGTGAACTGGTTAATTAACAGTCTTGTCAGCTCTCCCACCTGAGCCAGGAGAGTAGCTGGGCAGTGGAAGGATGCAGGGCAGAAGCTAGTGGAGGTCTTTGTCTAGAGATTTGAAACGTTGCCAGGAATGAGCAGGTCCTGCAATAAGGATTAGATTGGCAAAAGCGGAATTCCTGTTACCATGTTTTCTGTTGGAGTGCATCATTGGATTTATATCATGAATGCGGGGAGGGTTCGAAGGACTGTAGCAGTGTCTCCACAGATCTGTATTCCAGGCAAGAAGGGCTGTCAACCAGCAGGGTATTGCCCATGGTGGTATCGTAACCGAGAATCATAAAATGATTTAGGTTGGAGCCTCTCTGGAGCCTTGGTGAACACACTCATGGTTAAGAAAGTTTTTCTAAAATCTAATTAGAGTTTCCTGTGTTATGCAGCTTGCGCTGATTGACTCTTATCATAGAATCGTAGAATCATTCAGGTTGGAAAAGACCCTTGGGATCATCGAGTCCAACATCAACCCCACTCTCCAAAGTTCTCCCCTACACCATATCCCCCAACACCACATCTAAACGACTCTTAAACACATTAAGGGATGGTGACTCCACCACCTCCCTGGGCAGCGTATTCCAGTGCCTGACCATGCTTTCTGTGAAGAATTTTTTCCTAATGTCCAGTCTAAACCTACCCTGCTGCAGCTTGAACCCATTCCCTCTTGTGTGCATCTCTGAGAAGGGGCTGGCTGAGGGTTGGCTTCAGGTTGGACTGAGAATGGGTGTTGGCTCCAGTGCTGGTCACTCACTGACAAAGTGGTTGGCATGTAGTCAGTGTGGGTGGGGTGTGGAATAGGCTAGGCTTACAGTCAGGGGCCTTGTGAGAGGGTGCATTGGTCGTCACAGCTATTGTGAGCCTCATACCTTTTTACGATGTGTCTTCTGCAGGCTGTGGAATTGCATGCTCACCAGTGCCTGCTGTGGCTATCTGGCCATGGTGCTCAGCACCAATCTGAGCGTGAGAGACCTGGACCTTAGTTTTAACAACCTGGAAGACTCTGGAGTGCAGCTGTTATGTGAGAAGCTGAAACATCCTGACTGGCAGCTGCAGACACTGCGGTAAGGACATAGGGATCCATGGGGAATTTTTCCAGCTGCCCTGTGGGCAGTTCTCAATGGGGTGTGTCACTGAGAATGTGTGTTGTTGCTTCTTTAAGAGAAGGCTGCAAGCAAGGTTTGTTTGCAGCACTGGGTCCCTGGTCATCCCATGGTTTCTACCTGCACTCCTCGGAGGGAGAGCAAGAATAGTCTGGGAAAAGGATGCCCCGGCAGGCGTCTTCTTTCCTGTACCCAAGTCCTACAATCTGTCTAAATGCCAGAAGTACGTTATGAAGAAGATGAATTCTCACTTGATTCCCAGTGAACTTTTCTGATATCTGTCATTGCTTTTGTCCAGCTATCTGCTTCAGGCCTTGTTACTACTCTTTCTGGAGAATCATATCCCATTTCCAAAATTACCAGTCACGTATCAGTCCCTTCCTCAAGGTTGTTGATGTCATAGGGGTTGAACTAGTTAGAATTACTGCTTTGCTTTGCTTTCTCATGGTGTAAGATCAGGAGTTAGAATTATATGTCTATTCCTTCACAGCCTCCAAGGAGCTAGGACTCCATCTCTTAAACCCGTGGAGATCCTCACGCTGCAGTTTTTGGTGGATTCTGTCTCCTTTCAGTGGAAGGAGTGTTTTCAGGCCCTCATGCTGAAGGAGACCCTGCAGAGGCCACGGACTGTAGAGAGCTGGATCATTCCTAGGTCTAGTGAGGTGCTTTTCTGAAGACCACAGGTCTCACACTGCTCTGTAGATGAGGATGCAACTAAGATGGACACCCCACTTATTTCTTCTGACTGAAACACAGTTAGGTCTGAATTACTTGTAGTTAAGTGTGTGCTGAATGAGATTTGTGTGCTCTGAATGAGAAGAAATCGCCTTGGTCAAGGGCCTTCATGGAAGCAAAAAAGCTTAGACCAGACCAGGCTTTTTGATCCCCACTGCCCTCCACATGATACTTCTGGGCTATGAGAGCAGCAGCTGGGGAATGCGGATGACAGCAAAACGGGGGTCTGGCAGGCATGGTGCTGTGAAGTAAGAATGGTATGTGTGTCTAATTGTGCAGTGCTCTCAGGTGTCAGGCAGTAGTCAATACTTGGGGTACATTAAACAGTTCTTTCTACTTCTCTCCAAAGGTGGATCAGATCATAATTAAATGAAGAAACACAACAGAAGCTAGCTCCCTGAGAGAAGAAAAGACTGGATGGAATAAATGCTACATTTCTTGAGCAGGGTTCTCTGCAGCCAGGCTCTCTGGCTGAGTGATGCCATCACTGGTTTTGGAAACTTCCTGTGAATTTATATGGTATGCTAGGTACTTGATATTTTGCTGAATTGGGTTCTCGAAGAATGACCCAGTTACGGTTTTTAGGATTGGTGAAGTTTACAAATAGATGTGTTCTTTAATAGAAAATCTGGTGATCATAGAGAAAACTTTTTTGCTAGAAAAGAAATATATTTGCTGTCATGCAGCTTTTACAGTTCCCTCTGCGCAGCACTTGCTTCAAGACAAGAAACACCATTGCACAAAACAAAGCTGGCGAGACCCTGCGATATCCCACCTGGCCTGTGGCTCTGTTTTATTACAGTGAAGGTCTCCCATAGACCCTGTATTATGCCTCCCAGCCCCATGCAGATGACTGTCACACCATAAAGTGTCTAAAATGGCTCTTATGTTCAGGCAACTGAACTTCTCCCCAGCTGCCTATATCTTATATACTCTTCTTAGTAAAGAGGAGTAAGAACTGCTAGAACGTTATTTGGGCAGCCTGTTTTAGACGTGGTGGAACCATGCCTTGGAAATTTCTGTTCCTTTTCACCGAGTATAAAGGATGACTACAAGACATCTGTATTGTACAGGCCTTAGGCTGTGTGACGGGTTCCATCGTCAGCTGCCGATGGTGAAGTGAGGTTTGTATGTGTCTTAACTCATGGAGAAAGTAATTAGCCAATTACACATGCCTGACAAGTGCATGATTGAAGGAGAAAAGCAGGAAAGTGAATGATGGCATGTATGAGTATGATGTGATGTATGTAAAGAGGAACATTAACTGAATACTGTTTTTTGAACAGATGTGGGGAGCCTGACTGTAAAAGGGCTAACAGTCCCATTGCTCTAGGTTTTGAAGTGATATGGTTCACCTCTCACAAAATCACTGACTTGTAGGAGTTGGAAGGGACCTTCAGAGATCACCTAGTCAAACCGCCCTGCCAGAGCAGGTTCACCTAGAGCAGGTTGGACAGCAATGTGTCCAGGTGGGTTTGAAATACCTCAAGAGAAGGAGACTCCACAGCCTCTCTGGACAGCCTGTTTCAGTGCTCTGTTACCCTTAGAGTAATTCCATCTCGTGTTGAGATGGAATTGCCTGTGTTCAAGTTTGTGCCTGTTAACTCTTGTCCTGTGACCAGGCCTGTCATGTCCCACTCTCAGGAAAGAGGGGCGGTAAGTGACTCAGATTCGTAAATCCCCACCAGCGTGGACTAAGGTGAGATAAATCTGAGGGTCTGCATACAAACATTTATCAGTTTCCCAAAATGATTAGTGTAGGTCTTAACAAGTTGACAATAATCAGTTAGGTACATAACAAATTATAGCAAATGGTGAGGTATGCATTGTGTTGCTTAACAACAGGTATACAACAACTTATGGCAAGCGGTACTTAAGGTCGTAACTTAACAACTCAAAAAGGAAAGAGAAACAGAGATAGAGAAAGGAAAAGACAGAGAAAAAGACAGAGATAAAGAGATCATTGGTCCTGGTTCCGGTGTCTTTTTCAGGGAATCTTCCCAGGCGTAATCTTCTTTCTTGGGAAAAATCTTCCCAGGCACGGTCGTTTTCTTTCTTTCTCTTCTTTGTTCCCTCCTCAGAGGCACTTATTTTCCCATTTCATGTTTGCTGAATTAGCACGGTCCACCCCCCTTGCTGAGGACAGCCTCGTCTCAGGTTTCTCCCTTCTCCCAGGTGACGTGTAGCAAGATGTGGGTGGAGAGACAAGTGTCATAGTCATACAAGTTTAGCATGATCTCTATAATCTTCATTAGCATATGCAGGGTTGTGCACTTTCATATGCATTTTGTGGATAATGAAGCAAAGGTCACTTATTGGACACAATGGCCTTGAGAACAGAGAACTTGGCAAGCTCATCACACCAGTGGCAGAACTATCTTGCCTTCACAAGACAGTCCTACCACTGCTTTTCAGGCGCCTGTTAGCCTTATCCGTTCTTTGAACACCTATTTATCTTCTTGCGAGTGTTTGAGGCATTCCGTTGAAGGCTTGGAGGACCTTCTCCCTCCTGTCAGGGAATTCACGAGCTGTCTCTTACAGCTGAACAGTGCTTACACAGCATGAAGGCTTTCTCTTTTTCCCACTCTGCCCAAGGGTGTAGGGTAGGGATGTTCCATACCATGTTATGTCACGCTGTCCTGGTTCCAGCGGGGATAGGGTTAACTTTCCGCAGGCTCTGGCAGGGATACAGGTATTCCATCCCAGGTGAGCGGTTTGCAGCTGGAGCTGCCGGGGGAGGGGGCAGGAAGTCACCGCTGGGAGCGGGCTGGGGCGTCCCAGGTCTGGTTGGTGAGCAGCGCTTCCGTAATCGTGTTTGTACATTCCTTTATCCATGTTATTGTTATTATTTTCTTGTTCCCTTTGCTGTTCTGTTAAACTGCCTTTGTCTCAACCCATGAGTTTTGCCTTTTTTTCTTCCGATTCTTCCCATATTAGGGAAGCTCGAGAGAGCGGCATGTGGTTCTTTGTTGCCATCTGAGGCCAAACCACGACACATGCTTAGCAAGAAAAGCTCAAGGAAAGGAGGAAGTGGGGGGATGTTTGTGGTTATGTCATTTGTCTTCCCAAGGAACACTTTGCATGCTGAGGCTCTGCTTTCCAGGAAGTGGATAAACACCTGCTTGCTGATGGGAAGGAGTGAGTACTTTACTTTTTTTGCTTTGTTTGCATGTGCAGCTTTTTCTTCACCTATTAGACTCCTGTTATCTTCATGAACAAGTCTTCTTGCCTTCCTTCTGTTTAATCTGTGTCCTGGAGAAGAGAGGGGTGAGTGAGTGAGTGGCTGTGTGTGCCTGGCTGTTGGCTGGGGCCAGCCCACCACAGGAATTTGGCCACCGCTCAGTTAGGATTCCGGTGTGAAGCACTCCTGATGCAACTCGGCTTGAGGGGCTGAGGCTGACCTCAAGGCTGACTTGAGAAAAACAAGTCCCTGCAGAGCCATGGACAAGCTCGGAGCACAGCCAAACCGCTGCAGGATGCCTGTCTGCCTGAAAAGCAGAGAACAAAGGAGGCTCATATCCCCAGTCCGTTTCACAGTGGGACTCTGCTTACCTCCAGCCTCTGTGGCTCACACATTTTCCTGCCATGCAAGGTGTTTTGTGACCTCTTCAAGTGAAGAAAGGTCAAACTCTTCTCTGCAAATTGCATAGCCATTGCTCTATAGACTTGACTTTCTCGGCTTTACTTTTTCAAGTGGGGACACCCATCCTGCTGGAGAAGTGGAGAGTATGTAAGAGAGAAAACTACTGAGCATTGGAGAGGGATGAGAGACTGGTGAGTGCTTGCTTGAAAGTCATCCCAAACCAAGTAATTTTGATGATGATTGATTCTTCCTCCTAGGAAGTCTTGGTATGTTTCCTACCATACGTTCACACCTTGGTCTTTCTTCACTTGTCTGCAAGTTCACGCTACATCTGCAGGTACTATACGTGGTGCATTTTACGTAGGTTGGTCACTTGTTCTTTGTCCTCTTTGCTACTCCCCTGAAAATGGTTTTATCCAGCCCCAGGGCTGCATTTCCTTCACCGTCCAATGGTGAGATGTTTTTAGGCCCTTGGTGTTGGAGAAATACTAGAAGTAAAGGGTACAATTAACCACTGTAAATAGTTAGCAACAGGTGACCCTGGAAACAGAGCAGGAGGATACCATAAATTAGCCAAAATAAGGGAATACCAAGAAAAGCTCAAGAGGAACAGAACTGCTAACAAGGTTATTTGAACTATCCTAATAGTTGAGTGAACTATCCTAATTAACATAGTAAAAAAACCCACCCTCAGGCAGGGAAAGCCCCCTACTAACAAAAGCCCCCTCCTTGGGGAGCATGACTAGTGAAAAGAGAGGATGCTGCGACTTTAAGTAGAGACAAGGCAGAGTAAGAAACAGTGGGAATGAGGAAGGCTAAGTGTAACTGTAGGAAGTACTGATAACTGTTGTTTAACCATTACTTCAAATGTATAATACTTAACTCTGAGCTTACCAGGTCGTGCTACCTTTTTGGGTCAACCAGCTAGCATGTATCTCTGCGTAGAAATGAGATAAACCAGTATCTCACCTCTGGGTGTATATTGGCTTCTTGCACACCAGGTTAAAGGAACTCAGATTTGGGACAACACTGGTGTCCAGGGCCACGCTGCGTCCCATCTCTCATCCTGTGCCTGTTACTCCTCCACACTACATGCCGTGTTCCTCTTCTCAAGACCTTTGCTGTCTCAGTCTCACATTCCTCTACATTGTGTCATTACCTGAGTAGCAAGTGTCTCATTCCACACAGAATAGCTCTATTATTGTTGGAATAACCGTACAAAATTACGGGAGCAACAACAATACGATAACACAGCTGAGTTGTATTCTTGCAATAATACAACTCCCTAACAAAAAAGAGGGTTGTACCATACAAAGCAAAGTAAGATAAAATTAGACAGCCACCTAGTTATTAGAAAAATTGCTGTTACAGCTAAGTCACGTGAAAACAGAGCTCTGGGCAGGTTGAGACAATTTCATGCAAAGCAAGCTTGATAAGCCTGACCCTGGCACAGTCCATGCCAGGCCCGTGGCCCTTTACCAGCAATGGCAATATGGCATTCCTGGGCTACGTGGCATGGCTCAGATTTGTGCTGAGGGCTCAAACCCTGACAAGAGGCCTGGGGAGAAGACTGTGTGGAGGGCTGCTGGTGTGGCAGCACAAGGGGCTGTAGAGAACATGAAGAGCAAAGCCACCCTGGCCGTCCCAGTGGTGCGGGTTAGGGTGTCAAAGGGGTTAAAACATGTGAAGACATTTCAGCACAGGCCAGAAGCTTGTTGTGGAGTCACCAAGAATTGTGACACTCAGGTGTGCCCACCAACCCCTAAAACTAAACTAAACACCCACATGTTCTCTATGGATAGAAAGAAGAGCATGACAGCAAACCGTGGCCATGATTGCCTTGAGGTGTTGACAGCTTAGAAGGTCCAGAAGAAGTTTTAGCTGAAACCCAAATGAAATGAAGCAATGCTATGTTAAAGCGAAGATGCCTCCCAGACAAGCTGTCTTCACTCACAGGAAGTGGTGGTCCTGCAGCTTTCCCAGCTTTGTGTCCTTTCTAGTGTGGAATACTGGAGTGTGTCCACGGGCAGGGGCCAGAGAACAGGCCCTGTGTATAAAATCACAGGGGGAGGGGAGAAGAGAAAAGGCAAGTGGTTATGGAAGCAACAAAAAAAAAAACGCTCCCAAGGCCTTTTTAGGCTGTGAAGCATTTTTAGGGCTGTGGCCACTGCTTCCAGCCTTGAAGTGTTCCCAAGCATAAACCCCAAACTGGCAAGAGAAACCCGTTTGTTCAGGGGTAAGTGTCTGCCCTCTCCATTCCCTTCACTCTTGCTACCAAATTCAAGCTCCCCCAGTGGGAATCTGTCGTGGTTTGGCCTCAGACGGCAACAAAGAACCACGTGCCACTATCTCAAAGCTTCCCCCCCCCCCCCACTCCACAGGGAAGAATCAGAAGAAAAAGGCAAAACTCGTGGGTTGAGACAAAGGTAGTTTAACAGAACAGCAAAAGGGAACAAGAAAACAGCAACAATAACACGGATAGGGGAATGTACAAACACGGTTACGGAACCACCGCTCACCGACCAGACCTGGGACCCCCAGCCCGCTCCCAGCGGTGACTTCCCGCCCCCTCCCCCGGCAGCTCCAACTGGGCACGGCTCACCTGGGATGGAATACCTGTATCCCTGCCGGAGCCTGGGGAGAATTAACCTGTCCCCACTGGAACCAGGATGTTATCCACCCCTTATTCCATACCATCTACGTCATGTCCAGATCTTACAGGTTCCAATGAATTACCACCGCTTTCCCCTGTCTTTTTTTTTATATATATATATATATATGTACATATATATTCATACAGATATAATGCCCTTAGCCTATGGGCCATCCCTCTAAAATGTCCGTTAGAACAGTCTTTCAGGGCAGGTGAGATGGTGTTGTCGTGGTTTAGCCTCAGACGGCAACAAAGAAGCACGTGCCGCTCGCTCGTGCCTTCCTAATACAGGAAGAATCGTAAGAAAAGGCAAGACTCTTGGGTTGAGACAAAGGCAGTTTAACAGAACAGCAAAGGGAACAGGCAAACAACAACAACAACAACACCACGGATAGGGGAATATACAAACACGATTACGGAACCGCCGCTCCCCGCCGCTCGCCGGCTGGACCCGGGACGCCCCAGCCCGCTTTTAAGCAGCAACTTCCTGCCCCCTCCCCCGGCAGCTCAGGGTGGGCGTGGCTCACATGGCATGGAATACCAGGAAAAATTAACCCTATCCCCACCGGAACCAGGACATTATCCACCCCTTATTCCATACCATCTATGCCATGCCCAGCAGGTTCCAATGAATTGCCACCACTTTCCCCTGTTATATATATATATATATACACATATAATGCCCTTAGTTTATGGGCCATCCCTCCAAAGTGTCCATTGAGTTCTTTTAATCCACGGCTTTGGGCTCCATCTGTTAGAACAGTCTCTCAGGGCAGGTGAGATGCTGGGTGGTGCTGGTCTGTTGCATGCTGTATTTTTTCGGAGCTTGTGACGGGTGCACCTGGTGTGGCTCATGCCCACAGTCCGTGGGCTGAAGATGTAGATCTTGAGGAAGTTGCTGGGCGCCAGCTGCTGAGGTCAGTTCTTATCCCATCATCCCTGTGCCTTACTTGTAGTACAACTGATAGCAATTATAGCAATGAGGACATACAGTGACAGTGTTACTTAGCAATTAACAGCACACAATCTGATTCATTGGCTATTCTCGCCCAAAATCAGATCTCCATGAGGTACACATCGGACTTCCCCATCCTCCCGCATCACCCACCAAGTGCACCCAGGTCCTTGGGCAAAAGCAATCCCACGGATGGGTTTGCCTTTGCCTGAAGCAGGACTAACCCAGACTGTCTTCCCTAGCATATTCTTCATGTGCACTACGGGGACTTTATCCCCTTCTACAGTACGTGGAAGTTTTGATTGGGCAGGGCCAGCCCGATTGTTAGATCCCCTGTTGTTAACTAGCCAGGTAGCTTTTGCTAAATGTGTATCCCAGTGTTGTAAAGTCCCACCACCCATTGCTCTCAGTGTAGTTTTTAACAGTCCATTGTATCGTTCTATCTTCCCAGAGGCTGGTGCGTGATAGGGGATGTGATACACCCACTCGATACCATGCTCTTTGGCCCAGGTGTCTATGAGGCTGTTTCGGAAATGAGTCCCGTTGTCCGACTCAATTCTCTCTGGGTTACCATGTCGCCACAGGACTTGTTTTTCAAGGCCCAGGATAGTGTTCCGGGCAGTGGCATGGGGCACAGGGTATGTTTCCAGCCATCCGGTGGTTGCTTCCACCATTGTGAGCACATAGCGCTTGCCTTGGCGGGTTTGTGGCAGTGTGATATAATCAATCTGCCAGGCCTCCCCATATTTGTATTTCAGCCATCGCCCTCCATACCAAAGAGGCTTCAAACGCTTGGCTTGTTTGATCGCAGCGCATGTCTCACATTCATGGATGACCTGTGCAATAGTGTCCATGGTCAAGTCCACCCCTCGGTCACGAGCCCATCTATATGTCGCATCTCTCCCTTGATGGCCTGAGGAGTCATGGGCCCACCGAGCTATGAATAGTTCACCCTTATGTTGCCAGTCCAGATCCACCTGAGCCACTTCAATCCTAGCGGCCCGATCCACCTGCTGGTTGTTCTGATGTTCCTCCGTGGCCCGATTCTTCGGTACGTGGGCATCTACATGGCGTACTTTCACAACCAGATCCTCTATCCGGGCAGCAATATCTTGCCATAGGTCAGCAGCCCAGATGGGTTTGCCTCTGCACTGCCAGTTGCCCTGCTTCCGCTGCTGTAACCACCCCCACAGAGCATTTGCCACCATCCATGAGTCAGTGTAGAGATAAAGTACTGGCCATTTTTCTTGCTCAGCAATGTCCAAAGCCAGCTGAATAGCCTTCACCTCTGCAAACTGGCTCGATTCACCCTGTCCCTCACTGGCTTCTGCAACCCGTCATGTAGGACTCCACACAGCAGCCTTCCACTTTCGATGCTTTCCCACAATACGGCAGGACCCATCAGTGAACAGGGCATATTTCTTCTCATTTTCTGGCAGTTTATTATATGGTGGGGCCTCTTCTGCACGCGTCACCTCCTCCTCTGGTGATATTCCGAAATCCTTGCCTTCTGGCCAGTCCATGATCACTTCCAGAATTCCTGGGCGACTGGGGTTTCCCATTCGAGTTCGCTGCGTGATCAGTGCAATCCACTTACTCCATGTAGCATCGGTTGCATGATGTGTGGTGGGGACCCTTTCTTTGAACATCCAGCCCAGCACCGGCAGTCGAGGTGCTAAGAGGAGCTGTGCTTCTGTACCAACTATTTCCGAAGCAGCTCGAACCCCTTCATATGCTGCCAATATCTCTTTTTCTGTTGGAGTGTAGTGGGCTTCGGATCCTCTGTATCCACGACTCCAAAACCCTAGGGGTCGACCTCGAGTCTCCCCTGGTGCTTTCTGCCAGAGGCTCCGGGTAGGGCCGTTCTCCCCGGCTGCGGTGTAGAGCACATTTTTAACATCTTGTCCTGCCCGGACTGGCCCCAGGGCCACTGCATGGACTGTTTCCTGTTTGATTTGTTCAAAAGCTTGTCGTTGCTCAGGACCCCATTTAAAATCATTCTTCTTCCGGGTTACTTGATACAGAGGGCTCACAATTTGACTGTAATCTGGGATATGCATTCTCCAAAAACCCACAATACCTAAGAAAGCTTGTGTTTCCTTTTTACTAGTTGGTGGAGACATAGCTGCTATTTTGTTGATCACATCCATTGGAATCTGACGGCGTCCATCTTGCCATTTTATTCCTAAAAACTGGATCTCCTGCGCAGGTGCCTTGACCTTACTTCGCTTTATAGCAAAACCAGCGTTCAGAAGGATTCGGACTATTTTATTCCCTTTCTCAAAAACTTCTTCTGCTGTGTTTCCCCATACAATGATGTCATCAATGTACTGCAGATGTTCTGGAGCTTCACCCTGTTCCAGTGCAGTCTGGACCAGTCCATGGCAAATGGTGGGGCTGTGTTTCCACCCCTGGGGCAGTCGATTCCGGGTGTATTGGACGCCCCTCCAAGTGAAAGCGAACTGTGGCCTGCACTCTGCTGCCAAAGGGATTGAGAAGAATGCATTCGCTATATCAATCATGGCATACCACTTGGCTGCCTTGGACTCCAGTTCGTACTGGAGTTCTAGCATGTCCGGCACGGCAGCGCTCAGCGGTGGCATGACTTCATTCAGACCACGATAGTCTACAGTTAGCCTCCACTCTCCATTAGATTTTCACACTGGCCATATGGGACTGTTAAAGGGTGAGCGAGTCTTGCTGATCACTCCTTGAACCTCTAGTTGACGAATCAGCTCATGGATGGGAACAGAACAAGAAAATCTGATTATACATTTGATGTACCTACCTGTGTTATTTGTTTCCTGTGTTTCCTAAGCAGGAATCACCCACTGACTCTGCAGTTCAGCTGCCTTACCTGCGGCACAGAGTTTAGTCTGCAACACCTGACTTGAAAGTTGTGCCAAATTGATATTTCCGAACTAAGGCCTTGAAACATTGATACTACTATAAATAAAGGAAGTGGGGATGCTTTATTATAATGATAATTAAAAAAAAGAGTCTTACAGAAATGTTATCTTTGAAGTTCCTGTAACAATATGAAAGTTAATTACGCTCACTTCTCATTTAACTTTGTGGTTTTTTAAAAAATAAGAGATCTCATACCAAAAAAAAAAAAAAGAGGAAAGCCACACAACCACGGACCAATTCTATTTTCATATTCTCACTTCTTTCTCACTTTGGCAGATTATGTCCTGAAATCAATTTCATTCAAGTCATCCTGTAAACGGGCATATCTTTTAAAATGAATATTCAGTATGTATTTTGGTGCTTATTTCAAGCATTGAAATTATTTTCTTGTAAGTTACATTGATCATTTCTGTCTTCCTAAAGTATCTTGTAAGTTTTTTCCTCTTAAAAACATATTCTTGCTAACCAAATCACCTGTGCACAATATGACTTCTACCCTGTTATTGTCTTAGATCCCTATTTATTTTATAGGCACTTGTACCCCAAAATATAGTTCCTCTGTGGTTAACCAAAGCATGTCCTCTCACAATGAAGTTCTGATAGGGATGAAATATAAAGTTTGATAAAATTTAGTATTTCTTTGTAAATTACTGTAAAAATTATAGACTTTTAATAAGCTGTATTGTTTTCCTAGATCTGCTGAATGATCTTATTGAATTTTATAGTAGAGATTTTTTTTTAATCTTTTGTTAATGCAATAGGATAATCCTAAAATAAATGATACCAGGTATCATTTTCCATTCCTTTTTTAAAGTTTTTCCAGTTAGAAAAACAATGCTTCATATCAGTTCTGCTACGTTCCTCTTTACTTTGTTCATTAGCTGTATGTTTTCAACTTAGTTTCAGAACTTCTTTTTTTTCATTCCCAGAAAGTGTTCTCAATCTAATTGGGCTTAATAATAGCAATATTCAGGACTCTTCTCTTGGATGCAAGGTTAGAGATACCTGAGTATTCATCTCCTTGTGGTAAATTTAGTTATAAAGTCCTTAACTCTATGCCATAAATCAAAAACAACCAATGTGACTATTGGAAATTCTGCAGCTATAAACACAACTATACCCTAATTTCTGAAATGCATTATAACATTTGAGATAGAAGTAGAAGAAAGATTTCTCTCCCTATTAGATGGATTGGTTTTGTTTTCAGAAAAATAAAACCATAATCAGTAGAGCTGGTGGACATGGATTTCCCCACTATCCCTGACTGATGAATACCCCTTTCACATAAAGGGTCCTTGGAAATAAATTGCTATTTCTACCACAACCCTTGTGATATACATCTGTGCTGAAATAATTTCTTGTTGGGATTTGCTTCATGTTTGGCTAAAACCTCAGGACTGCTACTGTGCAAAGGACTGGTAAGAGTCACCAGCTCTGCTCCATTTGCTCTTGGAAAAATGAGATGCATAAATACAGGAGCACTGATTACAGAACAACTCAGAGGAAGGATTCCCCTGCTGAGTCAACATCAGATGCTAATAGATAGCCTACATTTTCCATGTCTGCTTTACTATTTGCCCTACACTGCTCACTATTGGTTTTGAAAACTTGAATCTTTGTCTTGAAAATATAGACGCACTTTATATCATCACATTGACGGCATTTCCATATGTATCCCATTAAAGTCACATTCTTAATACAAACGAGTTGGTATCCTTTT
The DNA here is from genome assembly GCF_028500815.1 of Rissa tridactyla. Classification (NCBI taxonomy): domain Eukaryota; kingdom Metazoa; phylum Chordata; class Aves; order Charadriiformes; family Laridae; genus Rissa; species Rissa tridactyla. Next base: position 406,931 of record NC_071480.1, read on the forward strand.
CAACTTAAAAGGAACTTAATAGCTCCCTGATTATTCTGTGAGCAGGGTTGGTCCTCAGGAGAAATTAAGAGCAGCCCACATATTTGCACCAGCTGCGATGGTCCCATGGAGTGACAGTTTGAGACAGCAGGCAGGAGAATTCTGGCTCATCTCTCTGTCTTGGCCAGGATTTCTCCACTGAGAGTGGTTGGAAATGCCACAAGGGTAATTTTGAATGGGGAGCCTGAGTGGAAAGCAATAGTTAGTCAATCAATTACATTTTGCGTTTGTAAAAAAAAGAACAGTGGTGGTAGTAATAGTTACAGCAGTAGTAGTACTAGTTGTAGTATATTTTCTTCAAAGGAGAACACTATGATTCATGAAAGCCTAACTCATATCAGGGTATCTCATTGTCATTGTTATTATGAAATTAATGGCAGCATTTAGAGTGGAAGAGGCAAAATATAGCCACATTAAAAAGCTACATTTTGAAGTATGTTTCATCAGTCTCTCAATGTGCTCACCCTAAATTCCTATCATGTAAGAGAAGGAATTTCTACCTACCACCATTTCATCACTCTAAGAAAACAGTGGAGGAGAAAGAAGATGTGAAGGCACAGTTAAAAGGGACTATTCTCCTCCAAGCCAGTATGATGTTAAGGTAACATATGGTTAGCAGAACCATATACCATAGCCTACTACTTACACATAATTTATTAATGTGCAAATCTCAAATTAAAAAGAATTGAAAACAGTTAATGAGAAAGAGTATTCTGGCAAGGAAGACATACAAATTATAAAGTGTAATATTGTCGTGGTTTAGCCTCAGACGGCAACAAAGAACCACGTGCCGCTCGCTCGCGCCTTCCTAATACAGGAAGAATCGTAAGAAAAGGCAAGACTCTTGGGTTGAGACAAAGGCAGTTTAACAGAACAGCAAAGGGAACAGGCAAACAACAACAACAACAACAACATGGATAGGGGAATATACAAACACGATTACGGAACCGCCGCTCGCCGGCCGGACCCGGGACGCCCCAGCCCGCTTTTAAACGGCAACTTCCTGCCCCCTCCCCCGGCAGCTCAGGGTGGGCGTGGCTCACATGGCATGGAATACCAGGAAAAATTAACCCTATCCCCGCCGGAACCAGGACAGGTGTGTGGTGCTGGACTGTTGCATGTTGTATTTTTGGAGCTTGCGGCTGGTGTACCCAGTGCAGCTGGTGCCCACGGTCCATGGGCTGAAGATGCAGATCTCGAGGAAGTTGCTGGGCACCAGCTGCTGAGGTCAGTTCTGATCCCATCACCGCTGTGCTTTACTCAGTTTTTCATCAAAGTCCATCTGTCATTGATTTGGGTGATTCTTACTGTAGTACAATTGATAGCAATTATAGTAAGTAACAAGAACATACAGTGGCAGGGTTATTTAGCAATTAATATCATGCAATTTGATTAATTGGCTATTCTCACCCAAAATCAGATCCCCATGAGGTCCGCAGCAAACTTCCCCATCCTTCCGCATCACCCACCAAGCGCACCCAGGTCTGTGGGCAAAAGCAATCCCATGGATGGGTTTGCCTTTGCCTGAAGCAGGACTAACCCAGACTGTCTTCCCTAGCATATTCTTCACGTGCACTACAGGGACTTTATCCCCTTCTACAGCACGTGGAAGTTTTGATTGGGCAGGGCCAGCCCGATTGTTAGATCCCCTGGGGTTAACTAGCCAGGCAGCCTTTGCTAAATGTGCGTCCCAATGTTTTAAAGTCCCACCACCCATTGCTCTCAGTGTAGTTTGAACAGTCCATTGTATTGTTCTATCTTCCCAGAGGCTGGTGCGTGACAGGGGATGTGAAACACCCACTCAATGCCATGCCCTTTGTCCCAAGTGTCTATGAGGCTGTTTCGGAAATGAGTCCCATTGTCCGACACAGTTCTCTCTGGCGTGCCATGTTGCCACAGGACTTGTTTTTCAAGGCCCAGGATAGTGTTCCGGGCAGTGGCATGGGGCACAGGGTATGTTTCCAGCCATCCAGTGGTTGCTTCCACCATTGTGAGCACATGGCGCTTGCCTTGGCGGGTTTGTGGCAGTGTGATATAATCAATCTGCCAGGCCTCCCCATATTTGTATTTCAGCCATCGTCCTCCACACCAAAGAGGCTTGCTTGATCGCAGCGCATGTCTCACATTCATGGATGACCTGTGCAATAGTGTCCATGGCCAAGTCCACCCCTCGGTCACGAGCCCGTCTATATGTCGCATCTCTTCCTTGATGGCCTGAGGTGTCATGGGCCCATTGAGCTGTGAATAGTTCACCCTTATGTTGCCAGTCCAGATCCACCTGATTCAATCCTAGCAGCCCAATCCACCTGCTGGTTGTTCTGATGTTCCTCAGTGGCCTGACTCTTGGGTACATGGGCAGCTACACGACATGCTTTCACAAGCAGATTCTCTATCCGGCCAGCAACATCTTGCCATAGTTCAGCAGCCCAGATGGATTTGCCTCTGCGCTGCCAGTTGCCCTGCTCCCACTGCTGTAACCACCCCCACAGAGCATTTGCCACTGTCCATGAATCACTGTAGAGAGAAAGCTTAGGAAGAGTGGGCTTCATGAATGGACAGTAAGGTGGATAGATAACTGGTTGAAAGACAGAGCTCAGAGGGTAGTGATTAGGGGCACAGAGTCTAGTTGGAGGTCAGTGACGAGTGGTGTTCCCCAGGGGTCAGTACTGGGTCCAGTCCTCTTCAATATATTCATCAATGACGTGGATGAAGGGATGAAGTGCACCCTCCGCAAGTTTGCTGATGACACAAACCTGGGGGGGTGGCTGACACACCGGAAGGCTGTGCTGCCATACAGAGAGACCTGGACAGGCTGGAGATCTAGGCAAAGAGGAACCTTATGAAATTCAACAAGGGCAAGTGTAGGGTGCTGCACCTGGGGAGGAATAACCCCTGCACCGGGACAGGTTGGGGATGACCCGCTGGAGAGTGGCTCAGTTGAAAGAGACCTGGGAGTCCTGGTGGACAACAGGATGCCCATGAGCCAGCAATGTGCCCTTGTGGCCAAGAAGACCAATGGCATCCTGGGGTGCATCAAGAAGAGTGTGGCCAGCAGGTGGAGGGAGGTCATCCTCCCCCTCTGCTCTGCCCTGGGGAGGCCGCACCTGGAGTACTGTGTCCAGTTCTGGGCTCCCCGGTTCAAGGAGGACAGGGAACTGCTGGAGAGGGTGCAGCAGAGAGCTACCAAGATGATTAGGGGACTGGAACACCTCTCTTGTTAGGAAAGCCTGAGTGACTTGGGTCTTTTTAGTCTGTAAAAAAGAAGACTGAGGGGGGATCTTATCAACGCTTATAAATACTTAAAGGGTGGGTGTCAGGAGGATGGGGCCAGTCTTTTTTCAGTGGTGCCCGGCAACAGGACAAGAGATAATGGGCACAAACTTGAGCATAGGAAGTTCTACCTAAACATGAGGAGGAACTTCTTTGCTGTGAGGGTGGCAGAGCCCTGGCACATGCTGCCCCGAGAGGTGGTGGAGTTTCTGTCTCTGGAGACATTCCAAACCCGCCTGGAGGCGTTCCTGTGCCACCTGCTCTAGGTGACCCTGCTCTGGCAGGGGGCTGGACTAGATGATCTCCAGAGGTCCCTTCCAACCCTATGATTCTGTGAAAGTACTGGCCATTTTTCTCACTCAGCAATGTCCAAAGCCAGATGAATGGCTTTCACCTCTACAAACTGGCTCGATGGACCTTGTCCTTCATGGGCTTTTGCAACTTGTCGCATAGCACCCTACACAGCAGCCTTCCACTTTGGATGCTTTCCCACAATCCGTCAGGACCCATCAGTGAACAAGGCATATTTCTTCTCATTTTCTGGCAGTTTATTATATGGTGGGGCCTCTTCCATGCGCGTCACCTCCTCCTCTGGTGACATTCTGAAATCCTTGCCTTCTGGCCAGTCCATGATCACTTCCAGAATTCCTGGGCGACTGGGGTTTCCCATTCGAGTTCGCTGTGTGATCAGTGCAATCCACTTACTCCATGTAGCATCAGTTGCACAATGTGTGGTGGGGACCCTTTCTTTGAACATCCAGCCCAACACCAGCAGTCAAGGTGCTAAGAGGAGCTGTGCTTCTGTACCAACCACTTCTAAAGCAGCTCGAACCCCTTCATATGCTGCCAATATCTCTTTTTCTGTTGGAGTGTAGCGGGCTTCGGATCCTCTGGATCCCCGACTCCAAGACCCCAGGGGTCGACCACGAGTCTCCCCTGGTGCTTTCTGCCAGAGGCTCCAGGTAGGGCCGTTCTCCCCGGCTGCGGTGTAGAGCACATTTTTAACATCTTGTCCTGCCCGGACTGGCCCAAGGGCCACTGCATGGGCTACTTCCTGTTTGATTTGTTCAAAAGCTTGTCGTTTCTCAGGACCCCATTTAAAATCATTCTTCTTCCGGGTTACTTGATACAGAGGGCTTACAATTAGACTGTAATCTGGGATATGCATCCTCCAAAAACCCACAACACGTAAGAAAGCTTGTGTTTGCTTTTTACTAGTTGGTGGAGACATAGCTGCTATTTTGTTGATCACATCCATTGGAATCTGACGGCGTCCATCTTGCCATTTTTATTCCTAACAGCTGGATTTCCTGTGCAGGTCCATTGACCTTACTTCGTTTTATGGCAAAACCAGCTTTCAGAAGGATTCGGACTATTTTATTCCCTTTCTCAAAAACTTCTTCTGCTGTGTTTCCCCATACAATGATGTCATCAATGTACTGCAGATGTTCTGGAGCTTCACCCTGTTCCAGTGCAGTCTGGACCAGTCCATGGCAAATGGTGGGGCTGTGTTTCCACCCCTGGGGCAGTCGATTCCAGGTGTACTGGACGCCCCTCCAAGTGAAAGCGAACTGTGGCCTGCACTCTGCTACCAAAGGGATTGAGAAGAATGCATTCGCTATATCAATCGTGGCATACCACTTGGTTGCCTTGGACTCCAGTTCGTACTGGAGTTCTAGCGTGTCCGGCACGGCAGTGCTCAACGGTGGCATGACTTCATTCAGACCACGATAGTCTACAGTTAGCCTCCACTCTCCATTAGATTTTCGCACTGGCCATATGGGACTGTTAAAGGGTGAGCGAGTCTTGCTGATCACTCCTTGAGCCTCTAGTTGATGAATCAGCTTATGGATGGGAATCAGAGAGTCTCGGTTAGGGCGATATTGCTGCCGATGCACCGTTGTGGTAGCGATTGGCACCTGCTGTTCTTCAACCCTCAACAACCCCACAATAGAAGGGTCCTCCGAGAGACCAGGCAAGGTAGACAACTGTTTAACTTCCTCTGTCTCCAAGGCAGCTATGCCAAAGGCCCAACTGTACCCTTTTTGGGTCCTTAAAATACCCTCTCCTGAGGTAATCTATACCAAGGATGCATGGAGCCTCTGGGCCAGGCACAATGGGATGCTTTTGCCACTCATTCCCAGTTAGGCTCACTTCCGCCTCCAGTACAGTCAGCTCTTGGGATCCCCCTGTGACCCCAGAAATACAAATGGGTTCTGACCTTCTCTAGCTTGATGGTATTAGGGTGCACTGTGCACCCGTGACCACTAGAGCCTTATACTCCTGTGGGTCTGATGTGCCAGGTAGTGGATACCTCTTTCCATGGTGGTCCACTTGCTTGGTTGACATACAACATCTTCACTGAAGGGGTACCTCTCCCTCACACCTGACAGGAGTCATTTCTAGAGGCTGAGGGCTCAGGTCTTCTTCCCAATTGCCTTGTCAATGCCGCCTTCCCTAGACAGGGATCCCAGCTGCCTGCCTTCCCTACCTTCTAATTCCAGGCCACTGGCCCCGTTAACCCAGCACCATAGCAGCCAGGTGACAATGTGCTCGCCTGAAAGTTGGCTGAAATCTTTTCGCATATCCCGCAGCTCACTCAAGGATAGGGATGGGATGATTATTTCTGGTTCTGCCTCTTCCTCCTGTTCTCGTGATGGCCCTGCTTCATCATCATCCCTTACTAAGCCAACTGATTTCTCCGTGTACTTCTTCTTCTGTAGAGGGGCAACTGATACTGGCACGGGTTGGTTTTCTGGTTCAGCTGCAGTGGCAGCCACCAGGGTTGGAGTAGCTGTAGAGTCTGTCACAGGGGCTGCAGAAGCCGCAGTGTCTGTCACAGGGGTTGCAGTAGTCGCAGTGTCCGTCGCAGGGGTTGCAGTAGCCGCAGTGTCTGTCGGTCTGGTCTCCATCTCTTCCCCCTGAGGGTGCTGCGTAACACTGAGCAGTGCCTGGTAGATACTGGCCAGGGCCCAGCACAGCACGGTGAGTTGTGCCTCTCCAGAATAACCACAGCATTTTCCCTTCAAATATTCTACCACCTTATCAGCGTTCTGTAATTGTTCAGGGATGAAGTCTCACTCAGGAGGTGAGTAGTTCTCTAGGTACCTGCCCATGCTCTCCCACATGCCGTGCCACCCCTGACTATCCAGCCTTGGAGCAGATCTCCGGGTGGTAGTCTTAAATAGTTGCGTAACCCTAAACAAGACCTGGAACGTATTCAGGAGACATAACACTAGGAACACGCTGGTTTGAGCATCCCAAGGATATTAAAAATTCTTAAAAGTTGTCATACCTGACCCGAAGGAGAAAAGGGAGGCAAAAGAGCTGGGGAAAGTGTCCCCCCCTGTTTCCCCATAGACTGGGTGTAATTATTAATAAATTCTGAGAGACGGTGCCCAAGGTACAGGCAGGACAGCAAAACCACAGAAACACCCCAAAATACGTCTGAACAATGACGTTATCATATCATAAGCTGATATCACACAGGACAGCAAAATTATAATCCTGATCCCTCTCCCAGAGGTGATAAACAGCATCACGGGAAGTATACGGGAAGTATACACAGGAAGCCATATAGAAATTTACATAACACAGCCACGAGAACAAATCAAGCAACATGGTGACCAGTGACTAATTGCCTAATATAATAAATGCACACAACAAATTCGTTTTTCCAAGCTCTAGTTGGATTTTGTCGTTATCTCAACCCTTCAAGCCCCATGCTGGGTGCCAAAAAGGACTGTAGTGTTTTGTCCTCAGGTGGCAACAAAGAACCATGTGGCCACTCTCTCAAAGCCTCCCCTGCCATGGGAAGAATTGGAAGAAAAAGGCAAGACTCTTGGGTTGAGACAAAGGCAGTTTAACAGAACAGCAAAGGGAACAAGAAAACAGCAACAATAACACAGATAGGGGAATGTACAAAGATGATTACGGTACCACCACTCACCACTCACTGACTGGACCCGGGACACCCCAGCCTGCTGCCAAGCCACAACCTCCTGCTGCCTCCCCTGGCAGCTCCGACTGGGCACGGCTCCCATGGGATGGAATACCTGTGTCCCTGCCAGAGCCTGGGGAGAATTAACCCTATCCCCACTGGAACCAGGACAGAGTCCCATTAAAGCCTGCATCCTATTACATGCTCTAACCAGTGATATTCACTGAGCAACCAGTGCCAAAAAAGCTGTGGGTAAGGGTGGAAGTTGAGTACAGCCCTTCTGCTCCCCTCTCCCTCTGCCCTCCCTGCAAAGTGCAATTCAGGAGCCTTGCAAAGAGGTAAAATCCAGGACAGAGATACCTTTTCTCGCCTCTCCATCCTATCCCACTAAATGAGAGCATAACATAATTCTTTCTACCTCAAGGCGGGCAGGCAGGTAGCACTCTGTCCATGCTGACCCAAGCTTAGATTGGCTGTCCAAGGTCAAACTGCCCAAGTGGTGCCTCCGAGAAGCTTGGGTTTTATGCTGAGACTGAGCAAATCTGAGGGGAAAGGAGCGAGCATGCCTCTCTACATGACTCAGCAGGCTTGGCGTACCAGCTGTGGGCACATGTCAGGAAATCCTTGAGGGCAGCCAACAAGGGCCTGACTGAGTTCCCAAACACCTTCCCCTTGGCATTGAGATTTGGCAGGAGGAGGCTGAGAAAGGGGCAGGTCTGAAGAACAAAAGTGGATCACAAGTCTATGCATGCTTCTCCTTAGCCACCTCCTCGTCAAATCAATTGGGGCAATTTCATACCTTTGAAAAAAGAACAAAAAAGCCCAAATCAGGAAGACTGCATTCCCCAGCACTTTGGATTTATTCTCTGGTTTCCTAATTCAGCTGCTTAAGGCGACTTGGTGTAACCAGCAGCACAGTGCTCTGCCAGATGTTTCTGTGCCTTCTTCACAGGTATTGTCAACCTGTTAACTTCTATTCAGTCTACTTTTGCTGTGAAAAAAAGTTCTGTCATGCAGACCTGCTCTCCTCACATGCAAAAATTTTCCTGCTGCAAGTGTGCATGCACATGTGTGTGCACGCATACGCACGTGTGTGTGTGTTGAATATGTACCCTTCCTTGCATGCACTAGTATTCCAGCAGACAGGCACAGAATGAAGTCAATGTCTAAGGGGAGCAGTTAAACCTCATCTGTTTAAAACTTATCAAATCTAGAGCAGGCAAAGAGGATGTGCTCTGTGGGTATGGGGAAGGACAACACTCATCACATCTATGGAGGGGGCTAAACTCTGAGCAATAAAAGAGGGGTTTCATGCATTTAATTTTTCAGTTATTGCTGAAAATACACCTCAGGCCCCTGCTGTGACCAATGCAGAGATGTCAGTGACAATACCTATGAAGTTGTGAGTCCATGGTGCTCAAAGGGCTGCTGCTTCTGCATCCTCTTCCACACAGAGCCAAGGCAACAGGGTAAATTAGGTAACAAATTTAGGTTAAAAATTCTGGACTCCATCCGAGCGTGAACTTGCCAGTGTGTATCACAGCAAAAAGAGCATAAGTTGGGCTGGTTATAGCCTCTGGACACAAATGCGCACCGAATAGAGAGCACCTCCCCAGGGCAAATAGTTCAGAACAGAACTTAAGACAAAGACCAGACAGGATGCACTGATCAGAAGCAGGCCATGGCCAGGCAAGCATCCTGAACAGCAACCAGTTCTTGAGGGACAAACACGTTATGACATCTCCCTCTAGTTTTCTCATGTTTTTTCCTGCCAGTACCACCCCGAGCCTTGCCTTCCCCCACCTCTAGTTCCTCCCCCAAAACATCCCATGCTGAGTCTCGTGCTGTCCCGTGATGCTCTTCCCCTGCACTCATCACAGCAGTTTACCAGATCAGCCATGAAGGTATTATACAAAACAGGCCCCAATACTGGGCCGTGGGGAACACAGCTGGTGTTCTGGTGGTGGTGGTGGTGGTGGTGGACCGGCCACCAACTGGATGTAAGTCCATTCACCACAACCCTTTGAGCCCAGCCGTCCGGCCAGGTCTTTCACCCAGTGAAGAGTAGACCCGTCCAAGCCATGAGCAGCCAGTTTCTCCAGGAGAATGCTGTGGGAAACAGCGCCAAAGGCTGCACTGGAAAACTGTGACGAGCCCTCCCTGCCCAAGCTTTCTCTTCACAACAAAAACACCGAAGTCCCTCCGCCTTTCCTTACAGGGCAGGTTCTCCAGCCCTTTGATCATCTCTGTGGCCCTCTTTTGGACCTCCTCCAGTCTGCCTGCGTCTTTCTCAAATTGTGGGGGCCAGAACCGGACACAGTTCTCCACATGTGGCCTGACAAGCGCTGAGTGGAATGGGGTGATCATTTCTCTACCTCTGGTAGTAATGGACCTTCAGATGCAGACCAGGATCTGATTTGCCTTTGCTCCTGCAGCGGTGCAATGCTGACGTACGTTCAGGCTGTTGTCCACCAGGACCCCCAGTTACCTTTCAGCAAGGCAGCTCCTCAGCCACATACAACCTAGCCTGTGCCACGCCCTTTGGTTATGTCTTTGTTAAACTTCATACAGCTCTCGTGCTGTCCTGTGATGCTCTTCCCCTGCCCTCATCACAGTTTTCCAGGACTGAAAAGCCACTACAAAGAGGACAGAAGTTCTTCACAAAGAACCGTGTGGAGAGAACAAAGAGCAACCGGGAGAGGATTTACCTTTACGTAGGAAAGACATTTTTTAGAGTGAGAACGATCATGCGCTGCGTCAGTCTCCCCAGGGATATGGTAGAGTCCCTATGGCTAGAGGTGCCCAAGATGCAATTGGGCACGGTGCTAGGTAATCTCGTCTAGGCTCCCTTGCCCACGGAACACTGGACCAAATGCTCTTTTGCGGTCCCTTCCAATAGGGGTGATTCTATGATTCTATGAATATTCAGGAGGAACCTGTAGTTCTACCGAGGGAGGAACTCTTTTGGATACTCAGGTGGTTGGTATTGGAGAAGAGGGGAGAATGAAAGACGACTCTCTGGCAAAGCTGGTGCCCAATGCCTTTAATGAGACAATGAAAGGAAAATGGAAAAGACGAGAGCTTAAGCAATGCAGTTTGGAGGCCGAGCAAAGCTCAGAGAAGTGCTGCCATCTGAAGGAAAGTCCCCACGCCAGGGATGCTTCCTTTCCGATTCCTCTTCAAGGCTCTGGCAACCACGTATCACCTAGACCTGTCGCTGCAGAAGGAAAGAGGACGTATTTCATGGGGAGCGCAAGGTAAAGCAGAGCAAGAGGGGGAAAGAGAGAGGCTCCCTTGGGAAGAGATGGAAGGCCAGCGCCGGGCCCTTCCTCCAGGCAGAGGCGTGGGCGCTCGGCTCCTCGGCAGAGCATGGCCGCGCTCTCAGGGCTGGCTCCAGGGCTTTCCTCGAGGCTCCTGGTGCTTGACCATGGGCAGGCAGTCCACGGGCTTCAGCATAAGAGATTGCCCCGTGCCAGGGGCCCGCAGAGCCCACGGCCCAGACCGGACCACCCAAAGCCCCCCAGAGCCAGGGAGCCCCCAGAAGCAATGGGCACACTGCCAGCGCTGAGAGAGCTCCCCACGGCAGCCGACGCGGTGGATCCCACGGCTGTGCTCTGAGGGAAGGAGCTGAGGATTGGGCCCGGCAGCGTCACCACGACTGGCGAGGGCTGGATCGCAACGCTGGAGTCAGCGCACCGGGTGACGCAGGGCTCGTTGCAGCTGTTGGCAAGCGGGGTGGGGCCGCAGGCAGCTGGCAGGCACGGGCCGTAGCACGACATGTCTCACGGAGGGAGGCGACCCTGCAAGAGCAAGAGCGGGCAGAGGGCATTAGCTGTCGGGCCCCTTCAGAGCCCGGCTCGGCTTCTCCTACGACGGGCAGCGGCTGGGAGTTCAGTGGAGAAAGACTGGAGTTGGGGCACGAGTCAAGAAAGCTGTGTCCAGCTGGAGGGCCCGCAATGGTGCCCTCCTCTGATTTTGGCCAAACTCCACAATGCACACCCTCCTCTCCACCACCTGAGCCTCCCTGCTGCCTGGTCACACCCTGCTGTATCTGAAGACATCTTCTCTCACCCACCTGGGATGTGACAGGCACAGGGACCTGGGCTAACCTGGCCAGAGCTACTTGCAATAGCCCCACAAAATGCAAGGGTCCCACTCGGTAAACGTTGTCAAAGGCAGAAGCAATGGCACGGCCCAAGAGTTGATGGACCTGCAGTGTCTGCAGAGAGGGGGTTTCTGGGCATTTTGGTGGGCCTGCGGTGCTGTATTGGTTTGTAATTGCAGGGTGACCCAAGAGGGTGCGTCCAAACGCAGGGAAGCTGCCCCTGTCCAAGTCAACATCTTTTGCAGCCTATACCTCAGCTGGCCTTGCCACTCCCAGGCATGGAGGCCCCATGGAGGCGCTCTGCTGCCTCCGGTTGCTGCATTACCAATGCCCTGTTTCACACCCTAGACCGTTCCATGAGGACAAGGGAGGCACAATATATGCAGCCCTCTCCACAAAAACTGTCCTGCCAACCAAGGAGACAAGAGGCAAAATGAACTGAGACTTACCAACTCCGCAGAGCAGAGGAAGGCACAAGGAGAGGATAGAAGAGCTGGGAGTTGGGCACACTTTTAAACGGCGGCCCAGAGCCCCAGGGGAGCTGAAAAATGACACAAACATGAAGCGTGTTGAGAAACAGCAATCTTGGCTCCTCAAAGCCCTGACGGTAGATGAAAGACCTTCTTTGATGATGCCTCCTTTGCCTGAAATGCTTGGCTCCCTTTTCATCCTGGGTAGCACTGAAGGGATTTTATTGATAGCAATTACGTTTCTTCCCCAGACCAATGCTCGTTTGAGGTCTCATTCCAGTTGCTGGTGAAGCCTCCCAGCAGATTCAGGCCACGAGTAGGTGTTGTGCGCATTCTGCCACTCCTGGGGAAGGTGGCCGCCGCTTACCTAGGACTTTGCCTGTGGGGCACGCGTGAAGGCCACTCAGAAGGGTCTCTCTTTGACGGGCTGAGGCCGACCCTGAGCAACAGCAGTGCCTGCAGGCTATGGAGCTGCGCAGAGACCAGCCCAGCCAAGCCTCTGCAGAATGGCTGTTCCACTGAGGGACAGAGAATGGAGGAGACTCAGATCCCCGGGGTGATTGGAAGGTGATGGTCAAACAAGGTCCTCCTGCTGTCTGGAGAGAAACCCTGTTGTGTTCAGGGATGGGGACACGGAGGCCATTGCTGGAGTGGATCAGGCTGCTCGGTGGCCGATCTCTGCTCCCCTTGCGCCTCAGTGATGCACACGCTTTCCAGGCATGCAAAACGAGCCCAGCAGTTCAGCTGTTGTCTTCAGTCGGGGAAGGCCAGAGCGTTTTCTTTGGGAACTGCGCAGCCCTTGCCTTGCCTGCCAGGACTTTGCTCGTTACTCTGCCAAGGAGAATCAATGGCTCAGCGTGGCCCTGCAGAGCGATGAAGGAGCCTGCTGACTCATGCCTGAAAGAGAGCCATGACCAAGTGGACCAGTTTGCTTTGGCGCAGTCTTCCCAAACAACACTCGTCTTTGCATCATTGCCGGGGGCTCGTTCAGGTCACTGACCCAGAGGGTCTGGCTTCTTTTCCCTGGCTCAGGGACGAATTGGCACATTCAGGGCCCTTTAATTACAAGGTGTCACCAGCAGACCACCTTGGAGTCACCTGTGAGTCACCAGAAAGTGCTGAGGCACTATGAGAGACCTCATCGACACCGCGGTGCGAATCATCCATGCACTGGCATCAGGGGCTCTGGGGGAAATGGCTTCAGACGTGCAGAGGACCCTAGGCACAACTTCATGTCCGCATTCCTGCAGAAATGCAGCTTTTTGTACAGCGTTGTCATGGCTGTTAGCATCTTGCCCAACCACTTAGTGACTCCTTGAAATCCTGTCATGCTCCTTGGTGAAACAGCAGCCAAAGGAGGACAGCAGGGACGTGCCCTGACGTTCCCACTCCCAGACGTTTCTGGAGCACAGACCAAATTGAGGAAGGTTGCCACCTCTATGTGCGCAGGTCCTGGGGAGCCTGCTTTTTTGATGGACTGGTGTGACAGACCACCGGACATAGGCGGCAGCAACTGGTGCTGCCCTATGAGACACAGAGGAGACTGCCGGTCTGGAAAGGTTTGGGGGCAGCTCAAAGGCCAGCCGCCTGTGACCAGCACTGAGAACCGCCACTGACTGCCCAGGCTGCTTGGGAAGATGGGCCCCACTTTCACCCGGGTGGCCGTGCTGTTTGCGGGGAAGGGTCTTGGAAGGGGGATGTTGTCTTCTCCTGCAAGGGATCGATGGCTCTGCCTCTACTTCTGCCATCGTTTCCAGCAGGGCCATGCTCTGGGGCTGTTGTGCCATCCTGCCGGGACGGTCGACCCAGTGCCACGGCTCACAGCAGAAACGTGCTCGCTCCGTATAGGCAGAAACAGGTCCCAGGCGTCAGTATGGTGCCAGGGTGGGAGGCAGCCACCCATGCCTCTTTTCCAGGTGGAACTGGAAGTGCACTCACCGACAAAGCAGCCAGTGATGCTCCCTCCTGAAAGGCTCTGAGGCTCTGTGAGGAACCTGCAAGGCCCTCGACCCTCAGCGTGTCCTCAACTGAAGGGCAGGGAAGTGGCTGCCTCTGTCTTCCAACCCCCAAAGCCCCGAGATGTGGCCCTTTGAGACGTGGCCCAGCTCCGCAGAAGAGGCACGGGTTGCCCACAGCAATGTCTGCGCGGGAAGCTGCCAGCAGGAACCAGCCTCAAAGGGAAACTCCCCAAATGGGACGACCTGCCCTATGGCTGCCCTGTTCCCAGCCTGTGCTCTATGAGGGATGAGCGCTCTAACTACTCATGTGCACCAGCAAATGCCAAAGGCCGCCGTGGGTAAGGAGAGAGGTTGAGTACAGCCTTGCTGCTCCTCCCTCTCTGCTCTCCCTTCTGGCAACTGAGGGGTGGTGCAAAGAGGAGCAGACGCCAGGACAGACACCCTGCTCCTCACGTAGCCTCCTTTGCCACCAGACAGGAGCAAGACACAGCCCCTCACAGCTCTGCTACAGCAGGCAGTGAGTAGCGTGGCTGGGTTGCTCTCCTCCTTGGCCTGCCATCCTGCCCCGCTGATGGATGTGGGAAGGCTGTGGAGGCATTCCTCTGGTGCACGAGGAGCCAGGCATTTGCTGTGCCTGAGCAAAGCTGAGGCAGGCCACATGCATCCGCCTGCCTCAGCAGGCGTGTGGTAACACCAGAGGGCAGGAAGGCTCTGCAGGATGCCTTCTGCTTTGAACTGTAGCCACAAGAGGACATGTCTTTCCCAGGGCTGGCAAGGCAACCAAAAGGGAAAAGCTCCCTCAGCCAAATGCCTACGAGTTTACTCCTCCGCCACTTTGACCTTGCACCCTTGGGGCTGACTACCCGCTTTAAGAATGAGAATTGAAAGATTTCCATAGAACAAGACCCTTTTTTTTTCCCCCTTCCCCTTTTTACCTTTGTTTTGGGGCCACCTCGGAGCTACCTGGCACCTCTAGGAACGGTCCCGGTGCCCCCATCCCTTGACACCGAGGCGCTTCTCTCCATCTCACAGAGAGTCCTTCTTTGGCCTTTGCCTTCCAACCAGCTCCGGGGATCCGAGTCCCTTCCTTTTTGGTGTCCCTTGGCCGGACAGGCATCCAGCCGGGGCTGGGCTGATTACTGAGCCCTTCCACGGCCCTGCGGGGCCTTGTGTTTCTCAGGGTCAGCCTCAGCCATTCAGCAGGAGACCTGCTTGAGTGGCCTTCATCAGGAGTGCTCCGCAGATGCAGGCCTGACTGAGAGTGGTAGTCACGTTCCGCACCAAGGATGGGCACAACCCACACACAGGGCCTGAAGCCCGAAGCTACTGAAACCTTTTCCTGGGAACTGGCATGGCACCGCAGATGACCGTTGCTTTGAGGAGCCAGCACGTGAGGCATCACTGTGCTCTCAACCCAGTAGGGAAATGCAAGCCAGACCTCTCGGATGAGAGAGACAAGTTCTTCGTCTGTTGGCTGTGCTTTGCAAGCCTCAAATTGCTGTTTGTTAACGCGCTTCACAAAGAAGGCGTGTTCCAGGCCTCCTGAGGCGCTGGATCAGCATATAAAAAGCCCGTGCCACTCCAGGCCCTTCCATCCACAGCTCTTCCCTTGCTCTGCACAGTGAACTTGGTAAGTCTGAACTCCACTCCTCTTCCTGCCGGTAGGATTGCTGTCAGGGGGACCGCTTGCCTTCTGATACGTGGTTCAGGCTTGAAAATACACTGGGCTCCCCTCTTCTGGGAGGTGAGTTGGTGAGAGAAGAGGGAAGGCTTTTTTCCTTTCCGAGAGGGACTCAGTTGGGCTCTTCTATAGCAGTGGCTCTGCTGAAGTCTGAGGCTGGACCACCCGTACCAACTAACTGGTTCAACAGGTGCTTCGTCTGACTTCCATGGTGCAACGCCCTGCCTTGCTCACTCCTGGCACATAAAGAAAATTTGCAGGGAGATCTGGCCCTAACCAGGCGCTGCCCGTTGTAGGAGAAGCTGAGCCGGGCTCTGAAGGGGCCCGACAGCTAATGCCCTCTGCCCGCTCTTGCTCTTGCAGGGTCGCCTCCCTCCGTGAGACATGTCGTGCTACGGCCCGTGCCTGCCAGCTGCCTGCGGCCCCACCCCACTTGCCAACAGCTGCAACGAGCCCTGCGTCACCCGGTGCGCTGACTCCAGCGTTGCGATCCAGCCCTCGCCAGTCGTGGTGACGCTGCCGGGCCCAATCCTCAGCTCCTTCCCTCAGAGCACAGCCGTGGGATCCACCGCGTCGGCTGCCGTGGGGAGCTCTCTCAGCGCTGGCAGTGTGCCCATTGCTTCTGGGGGCTCCCTGGCTCTGGGGGGCTTTGGGTGGTCCGGTCTGGGCCGTGGGCTCTGCGGGCCCCTGGCACGGGGCAATCTCTTATGCTGAAGCCCGTGGACTGCCTGCCCATGGTCAAGCACCAGGAGCCTCGAGGAAAGCCCTGGAGCCAGCCCTGAGAGCGCGGCCATGCTCTGCCGAGGAGCCAAGCGCCCACGCCTCTGCCTGGAGGAAGGGCCCGGCGCTGGCCTTCCGTCTCTTCCCAAGGGAGCCTCTCTCTTTCCCCCTCTTGCTCTGCTTTACCTTGCGCTCCCCATGAAATACGTCCTCTTTCCTTCTGCAGCGATAGGCCTAGGTGATACGTGGTTGCCAGAGCCTTGAAGAGGAATCGGAAAGGAAGCATCCCTGGCGTGGGGACTTTCCTTCAGATGGCAGCACTTCTCTGAGCTTTGCTCAGCCTCCAAACTGCATTGCTTAAGCTCTCGTCTTTTCCATTTTCCTTTGATTGTCTCATTAAAGGCATTGGGCACCAGCTTTGCCAGAGAGTCGTCTTTCATTCTCCCCTCTTCTCCAATACCAACCACCTGAGTATCCAAAAGCATCAGCACGGGGAACATGCTGATACACAAAATATCAGCCTGGGGAACAAACAAGAGGAGCTAGAGACGCGAGCACGCCTGCAGGGCTATAATTTATTGGCATCACAGAGACGTGGTGGGATGGCTTCTGTGAGTGGTGTGTTGGAATGGAAGGATACAGGCTCTTCAGGAAGGACAGGGAGGGGAGACGAGAAGGGGTTGTTCCCCGCTATGCCAATGACCAGCTGGATTGCATGGAGCTCCACCTGGGGAGGGATGAGGAGCCGACCAAGAGCTTATGGGTGATGTTATAGTGGGGGTCTGCTCCAGGCCATCCATTCGGGCAGACCAAGGCCCTCTGTAGACACGTTCACTAGCCCTGGTCCTCATGGGGAACTTCACCCAGCCCGATATCTGTTGGGGGGACAACACAGCAGGGCATAAGCAATCCAGGAGATTCCTGGAATGCCTTGATGATATTTTCCTTCTCCAAGTGATGGAGGAGCCAACAAGGAGAGGTGCCATGCTGGACCTTGTTCTCACCAACAAGGAGGGGCTGGTGGGGAGGGAATGTGAAGCTCAAGGGCAGCCTTGGCTGCAGTGGCCGTGAGGTGGTGGTGGTGGAGATCCTTAGGGCAGCGAGGAGGGTGCACAGTAAGCTCGCTAACCCGGGCTTTGTGAGAGCAGACTTTGGCCTGTTCAGGGATCTGCCTGGTAGAGTACCGTGGGATAAAGCCCCGGAGGGAAGAAGGGCCCCAGAAAGCTGGGTAATATTCAAGGATCACCTCCTCCAAGCTCAGCAGCGATGCATCCCAACAAAGAGGAAGTTGAGCAAAAACATCGGGAGGCCTACATGGATGAACAAGGAGCTCCTGGACAATCTCAAACAGAAAAAGGAAGCCTACAGAGGGTGGCAGCAAGGACAGGTAGCCTGGGAGGAAAACAGAGAAATCATCCGAGCAGCCAGGGATCAGGTTAGGAAAGCTAAAGGCCAGACAGAGTTCAACCTGGCCAGCCAGGGACATCCAGGGCAACAAGAAAGGCTTCTATAGGAATGTCGGTGACAAAAGGAAGACTAGGGAAAATGTGGGCCCTCTCCGGAAGGAAACAGGAGACCTGGTCACCCAGGATATGGGCAAGGCTGAGGTAATCAGCGACTTTCTTGCCTTCACTTGCCAGTGCCCTAGCCAAACTGCCCAAGTCGCAGAAGGCAAGGGCAGGCGCTGGGAGAGTGAGGAACCACCCGCTGTAAGGAGAAGACTGGGTTTGAGTCCACGTGAGAACCTGAAGGTGCACAAGTCCATGGGACCTCATGAGATACATCCGCGGGTCCTGAGGCAACTAGTGGACGAAGTTGCCAAGCCACTGTCCATCATGTTTGAGCAGTCGTGGCAGTCCAGTGAAGTTCCTGCTGACTGGAAAAGGGGAAACATAACCCCCATTTTTAAAAAGGGGAAAAAAGGAAGACGCGGGGAACTACAGGCCCGTCAGTCTCACCTCTGTGGCCGGCAAGATCATGGGGCAGATCCCCCTGGAAACCGTGCTAAGGCAAATGGAATTGAGGAGGTGATCGGTGACAGGCAACGTGGCTTCACTAAGGGCAAATCGTGCCTGACAAATGTGGTGGCCTTCTACAACGGTAGAAGACTGGTGCTGTTTAACGTCTTTGTTGGCAACATGGACAGTGGGTTTGAGTGCACCCTCAGTAATGCTGCTGATGACACCAAGCTGTGTGGTGCAGTGAAGGGATGCCAACCAGAGGGGCCTTGACAGGCTTGAGAGTTGGGCCCGCCTGAACCTCGTGGAAGTCATCAAGGCCACATACAAGGTCCTGCACACGGCAATCCTAAGCACAAATACAGGCTGGGCGGAGAATGGATTGAGAGCAGCCCTGAGGAGCACTTGGGGGTGTTGGTTGTTGTTGAGAAGCTCAACATGAGGCAGCATGCCCCACAAGATGGGGAGGGATGTTTTATCAGGGAGTGTAGCGATAGGACGAGGGGTAATGGTTTTAAACTTTTCAGTTTAAATCTACCCTCTTTTCAGAGGGTAGATTCAGATTAGACTTTAGGAAGAAACTCTTTACTGTGAGGGTGGTGTGACTCTAGGACAGGTTGCCCAAAGAAGTTGTGGATGGCCCATCCCGGGAGATGTTCAAGGCCAGGTTGGACGGGGCTTTGAGCAACCTGGTCTTGTGGGACATGTCCCTGTCCATGGCAGAGGGGTTGTAACGAGATGATCTTTAAGGTCCCTTCCAAGCCAAACCATTCTATGATTCTACGAAAGGTATCCGGAGCTCAGCCCAGCTGTTGAGAGAGTGGACCAGTCCCAAAAGGCAAAAGCTGGAGGCTGGCTCCTTCTCTCCGATGCCAAGCAGTACACAAAGGTGTAGGCGTCAGGAGCAGAAGCAGGAGCTGGAGCTGGAGCCGGAACAGGAGAAGCAGCATCAGGAGGTGGAGAAGCAGCATCACTCAGGAGCAGTGGGAGCAGTGGCAGGAGCCACAGTAGCATGCTGACGAGGTGGCCGAGTGGTGAAGGCGATGGACTGCTAATCCATTGTGCTCTGCACGCATGGGTTCGAATCCCATCCTTGTCGGCCAGCTCCAACAATGTTGCTCTCAGTTGCCAGCATCTCGATGTGTACCCTCAAAGTAGCCTTTATTTTGGGATGGAACTTGCAAGTGTTTGAAGTGGCTCAGGACGCACCTTGACTGCTTCTGTCTCCACACAGGCAAGAGGAACCAGAAGGGAGGGATCAGGCCAATCAGCCTCTCCTCAGTCCCTGGGAAGATGATGGAGCAAAACCTCCTGGAAGCAGTTTCCCAACACGGGTAGCGAGGAAGGTGGGCTGGGCTGGCTTGGGAGTAGTAAGCATGGATTGACAGAGGAGAAGTCATGCTTCACCAAGCTGGTAGCCTCCTACAGTGAGGTGACTAGCTTGGTGAAGAAGGGAAGAGCAGCGGATGTTGTCTACCTTGACTTCAGTAAGGCTCAAGCAGCCACAGGAACAAAAAGCAAAATACGTGTAAACCACTTTCTGCCACAGAACATTTCAAGTAACGTCTTTTCTTATGGGAGACATCGCCCTTCTCAGTTCATAGAGTCTCAGAATCGTTGGAGTTGGAAGGGACCTCTTGAGATCCTGTAGTCCAAGCCAACGGCTCCAGCAGGCTCAACAAGGGGTTTCTGGCCTTGAAATGGAATTTCGTGTTTCCATTTCGTGAAATGGAATTTGTGCCCATTGCTTCTTGTGCTGCCAGTTGGTACAAGAGAGAAGAGTCGTGCTCCCTCTTCATTCCCTTCCACCAGGTATGGGAAAAATCCCAGCTATCACAGCCTCCCCTCATATTTCAGACACACCAAGCCCTTAACTAGTTTTGTGACAAAGCGGGGATCTGCAGGGAAGACCTGTGTGGAGGCAGGAGTAGCCAGCAGCCAGCCATGCCACAAAGGGATGTGCTGTCCCGGGTGGTCAGGAGCGACTTGGCAGGGGTCAGAGGGACAGGGACGATCCGGCGGGGTGGCTGGAGCCTCTTCGTGCCCACACGATCTCCCTGCTCTTACACACAATTGCACTTCTACTTCTCTGGCCACCCGCCTCCCTCTACCAGTCCCTGGACAGTTCCTTGGGACATCTCTTCCTTGGGATATGCTCTCCCTACCTTGCTCTCCCCTGGGCGTGCTCCACTCGCTGCATCATCTGGCTTGATACTCGACAGCAATTATACACACTCGCTTTCTCACACTCCACAAGCTGGCACATTGTTTCCACTCGCCCTGGTCTGTCCAGGTGCCGGCACCCCAGACAAACAGTCCCTATGACCTCTGGTCCCACTCCAGTGACTGTCACCAAGGAGACAGGAACCACGTCGACCTGTGGTGTGACTCCAGTTGCTGTCCCATAGACTTCCATACACACACGTGCACCCAGAATAGGGAGCCCCTCCCCAGGGCAAATAGTTCAGAACAGAACTTAAGACAAAGACCAGACAGGATGCACTGATCAGAAGCAGGCCATGGCCAGGCAAGCATCCTGAACAGCAACCAGTTCTTGAGGGACAAACACGTTATGACATCTCCCTCTAGTTTTCTCATGTTTTTTCCTGCCAGTACCACCCCGAGCCTTGCCTTCCCCCACCTCTAGTTCCTCCCCCAAAACATCCCATGCTGAGTCTCGTGCTGTCCCGTGATGCTCTTCCCCTGCACTCATCACAGCAGTTTACCAGATCAGCCATGAAGGTATTATACAAAACAGGCCCCAATACTGGGCCGTGGGGAACACAGCTGGTGTTCTGGTGGTGGTGGTGGTGGTGGTGGACCGGCCACCAACTGGATGTAAGTCCATTCACCACAACCCTTTGAGCCCAGCCGTCCGGCCAGGTCTTTTACCCAGTGAAGAGTAGACCCGTCCAAGCCATGAGCAGCCAGTTTCTCCAGGAGAATGCTGTGGGAAACAGCGCCAAAGGCTGCACTGGAAAACTGTGACGAGCCCTCCCTGCCCAAGCTTTCTCTTCACAACAAAAACACTGAAGTCCCTCCGCCTTTCCTTACAGGGCAGGTTCTCCAGCCCTTTGATCATCTCTGTGGCCCTCTTTTGGACCTCCTCCAGTCTGCCTGCGTCTTTCTCAAATTGTGGGGGCCAGAACCGGACACAGTTCTCCACATGTGGCCTGACAAGCGCTGAGTGGAATGGGGTGATCATTTCTCTACCTCTGGTAGTAATGGACCTTCAGATGCAGACCAGGATCTGATTTGCCTTTGCTCCTGCAGCGGTGCAATGCTGATGTACGTTCAGGCTGTTGTCCACCAGGACCCCCAGTTACCTTTCAGCAAGGCAGCTCCTCAGCCACATACAACCTAGCCTGTGCCAGGCCCTTTGGTTATGTCTTTGTTAAACTTCATACAGCTCTCGTGCTGTCCTGTGATGCTCTTCCCCTGCCCTCATCACAGTTTTCCAGGACTGAAAAGCCACTACAAAGAGGACAGAAGTTCTTCACAAAGAACCGTGTGGAGAGAACAAAGAGCAACCGGGAGAGGATTTACCTTTACGTAGGAAAGACATTTTTTAGAGTGAGAACGATCATGCGCTGCGTCAGTCTCCCCAGGGATATGGTAGAGTCCCTATGGCTAGAGGTGTCCAAGATGCAATTGGGCACGGTGCTAGGTAATCTCGTCTAGGCTCCCTTGCCCACGGAACACTGGACCAAATGCTCTTTTGCGGTCCCTTCCAATAGGGGTGATTCTATGATTCTATGAATATTCAGGAGGAACCTGTAGTTCTACCGAGGGAGGAACTCTTTTGGATACTCAGGTGGTTGGTATTGGAGAAGAGGGGAGAATGAAAGACGACTCTCTGGCAAAGCTGGTGCCCAATGCCTTTAATGAGACAATGAAAGGAAAATGGAAAAGACGAGAGCTTAAGCAATGCAGTTTGGAGGCTGAGCAAAGCTCAGAGAAGTGCTGCCATCTGAAGGAAAGTCCCCACGCCAGGGATGCTTCCTTTCCGATTCCTCTTCAAGGCTCTGGCAACCACGTATCACCTAGGCCTGTCGCTGCAGAAGGAAAGAGGACGTATTTCATGGGGAGCGCAAGGTAAAGCAGAGCAAGAGGGGGAAAGAGAGAGGCTCCCTTGGGAAGAGACGGAAGGCCAGCGCCGGGCCCTTCCTCCAGGCAGAGGCGTGGGCGCTCGGCTCCTCGGCAGAGCATGGCCGCGCTCTCAGGGCTGGCTCCAGGGCTTTCCTCGAGGCTCCTGGTGCTTGACCATGGGCAGGCAGTCCATGGGCTTCAGCATAAGAGATTGCCCCGTGCCAGGGGCCCGCAGAGCCCACGGCCCAGACCGGACCACCCAAAGCCCCCCAGAGCCAGGGAGCCCCCAGAAGCGATGGGCACACTGCCAGCGCTGAGAGAGCTCCCCACGGCAGCCGACGCGGTGGATCCCACGGCTGTGCTCTGAGGGAAGGAGCTGAGGATTGGGCCCGGCAGCGTCACCACGACTGGCGAGGGCTGGATCGCAACGCTGGAGTCAGCGCACCGGGTGACGCAGGGCTCGTTGCAGCTGTTGGCAAGCGGGGTGGGGCCGCAGGCAGCTGGCAGGCACGGGCCGTAGCACGACATGTCTCACGGAGGGAGGCGACCCTGCAAGAGCAAGAGCGGGCAGAGGGCATTAGCTGTTGGGCCCCTTCAGAGCCCGGCTCGGCTTCTCCTACGACGGGCAGCGGCTGGGAGTTCAGTGGAGAAAGACTGGAGTTGGGGCACGAGTCAAGAAAGCTGTGTCCAGCTGGAGGGCCCGC